>NW_026866563.1:0-102838 GCF_026571515.1 Ruditapes philippinarum
TGAATAATGGATCTTGAAAAACGATGTTTATAAACTATTTGATTATAAACGTTGCCACAAAATCCCCCGTTTGGACACATTTGTCTTGAATTCAGTTTCTGAACTTTGGTACATAAACATTGGGTTTTCTTTTGTCGTGGGCATTGGATCTTGCTTATGTGGAGAAGACTTTCCTCTGTACAACTGTTGCAGTAGTTCCCAAGTTTTTTCATTAGATCATTATGTTGTTTGTGAACAGCCTTGTCGGAAAAACCCTCTAAACCTATTTTAAATATTTTAACGCTAGAGCTCCTCTCAACCAATTTCTGTACAATTCTTGTGTTATTTGTTTTCTGTGTATAAGGTCCGTTTCAACTGAAATAAATTGAAGAAAATTGCGCCAATGATTTTTCTGGTATCTGGCAAATCGGTATAAACTTAAGTGCATTGTTTGCTATTTAGATTTACCAGCTATGTCCCAAACAAATTAAACAAAATTAACAACTTTTTAAGGACCTGAAAGAGATTAAAACCAACTATATAAATAGTGTCGGTATTACAAAAACAAAGATAACATTCATATATGTTTACCTTGTATTTGAACTGTTTGTTTTAGATGAGACATTCCCAAAATCAACTGTATATTCACCCTCGTCGTATAATGTTACATTCGTGATCATCAATTTGTGTGTAGAACCCTTTGCTTGTATAACCTTTCTACCAGATGATTGAAGAAGTTCACCTTTGTGTCGCCAAACAGGTTTACTCGTTAGCAGGTTCAACTTACACTCTATTTCAATGTTTCCATTTTCAATAACCTCAATCTTGACTGGGCAATGAACGACCACACTTAATGCTTCATCTGTTACAGAAGGATGTGATAATGATAAAGGAACGAATCATACTTAATTTTGTAATTCGATATTAAATCTAATATTGCGATTATGTATAAAAAAAATTACATTCGTATTAGTATTGAAAATAAAATCGTACATTAAAATGATTTATAGTTTTGTCTACCATTGATGTACTCAAAGAAATCCAAAATAATGTTTTCATAACATTATTTTTCCTTACATGATCTCTTCTGTGAATGTACAAAGTTTTATTTAAGCCCCTAGTCCTTGTAACCAAAGTAACAACTATTATTTGTTTATGGAATAGTCTGTTACTTATATTCGCCCATGTTGCTATCATACTAATCTATTGTCATTTTGATTATTTCTAATCAAATTTACTGTCTCATTACAAATTATAAAGTTGATAGACATTCAAACTTAAGTTTAAGCTTAATCTAAAATCTTCGTGATCTGGTTATAATATTCATATACTAGGTTTGCTTACTAGATTGAAAGTTATGAATAATGCCATGGTAAACTATGGTTATTTCTTTATCTGTTTCTAAGAATTGAAAAAGAACACACGTATTGTTGTTATAATTCGATTAAACCATACCTATAACAGTAAAATCAGCTGAGTTGAAATATGGCCACATACACACGTATATTGACCTGTATCTTCTAATGATGCACGGGAAATCGCTAACCAATGATTGCCATTCTTGCTCAATACCATTAATTTGTTTGAAAATTCAACCGGCTTGAAATCTTTCCTCCACTCAAACATTTTCATCTCTTGGAAGGTTGAGTTTACATGTCAAAATAGCTGAATCATTGATGTAGACACTTTTGTTCTGAAGTTCTTCAGTGAACATTTGGTCTGAAGTATATTGTATTTTGTTTATAAGATTATAATTCAGCTATATCAAGTTATTATCACCCTCACTTTTTTGGTCATGTTAATTTCCCATAGGTTACTGGGAGTTATCAATACAGTCAATGCAAGTGTACTACGTAAATAAGAAATTTGTTCTGTTACATTGGAAATAGTACTTTTTCAGAGTATAAAATCTGGTCACGTGGTTTATTTTCTAAAACAAAAATGGAAGTCATTCGTTTTTCTCGATTCAACATCTTATTTTTCGATTTTCACCACGAAGGGCCATTACCAGATAGACTATTGAAAGACAGAAATTTTAGTTGTTTGCATCTTGAAAGTTTTTTGCGTCATAATTGTCTTTTGGTTAAACATTGAATAGTAAGAAATAAAGATTAAGTTTTCTTATGAAATTTTGCATTGGCTTAATGACTATGTGTCAAAATGGAACAAGCAGACGATCATGCAAAAAAGATTATTTCACGAATTTAATCAATGAAACAAGACAATTGTGGTCAACAAATGTAGGATACCATCGAAATGGAAATGAAACACATCTTATTGTTTAAAAAAAAAAAAAAATGTTATGACTGGTAGATATCTTAAATCATCATTTCCTTAAAGAATTAAAAAAAACTTTACAAGTCACCTTACACAACTTGTACGACAACAACAAACTGTGTTATTGTTACTATTGGTGTCAATTTTGTAACAGTTAAATTAGTTGCACTTTTCAGATTATTGCAGTATTCGTTCGGGATAATATAATAAATACCAAATGGCTTTGTGAGGAACAGTTAAAATACCATCAATCGTAAAAAATACTGTTTACCCGAGGTGGCCTTAAACTTGCTCGTGTCAATTATCAAATTGAACACGATCTCATATTTTATGATATACTTTGCATATATCATAACAATGTATTCATATCATTTGATTGACCATGTATTGTATCAGTTTCACTTATGTTGAATACAAATTTAGAATATACACACATGAATGCTAATTTAATTTTATATTCGAAATCCTGGCTATTTAAAACAATTATATCGCTATAGCCAAATTGAAAACTTGCATACAAACATGTTCAAAAAAGTAATGTATTTGGATACAAGATAACCATATGAATAAAATTAAATTCATACTGTAACACAAATACTTACCATTGGTCTGGAGCTTTTTGGTGGTTCTCTTCGCAAATGATATCATTCTGTGTTGCGACATCTACATCAATTGCAATTTTAAGATGAGTTTTGATATCATTTGTCTGTGTTAGTTTGTCTATCTGTGTTTCGCTTAATTTAGTTGATTTTGATTCAATTGAAAACATCATACGTTTACAATCAAGATTAGCTTGGTCGTCTATGAGCGTTATCAACTCGAGTAATTGATTATGCAATAAATGTTGTTTCTCGTTGTAGGTATTGAATGTTAGGGAGGCACATTCTGTGTATTGTTCAATATCTTTCCTCTGATCATATACACATTGAATGGCTTTAACTTCTGGTTCAGTTAGATCAGATTTAAACAAAACTAATATTACAGCACATAATTGAAAGAGTGTCCCACGTATCAATGTCGTCATTGACATCTTCTTCTTGAAATATTTGTAGATACTCTGTTTCGTACAGGGTCTTAAAGGCATCTCTATTACCATTTAGCAAAGTACCAATACTTTTTCCACATTTTTTCTCTTCCTTTTTAATTATTGGCCTTTAATGCGATGGGCGAAGCTTGTTCCAGTAATAATATATGACAAAGGTAGTGTTCATGCCCTCTAGTGATATCACAGCTCTTCTGTAACAATGTTTAGAAAAGTTTTAGAGGTTTGCTTTCCTATGAATGCATTTCAAAATTCGATTTGATATTTCATTTTGTGCAACCTTGTCTGCTTTTTTACTTGAAAATACCATGACATTCCGTTTTGATAATTCAAAAATCAGCAAAACAAGCATATCAATAAGGTAAGAATAAGTAATAACAATTATTTTGCAACTATATATTATGCGTAATCTATAAAGGAATGTAAATACAAAAATTATGATAAACATTACCGATGGTTCCATCTCATTTGTTTAAATTCCCATTTGTCTGATCAGGATGATATGTTATTGTCTCTGAAGATAGAACAATCATTAAACATTATTTCACTAATAATAATTTTAACAATAATAAAAAAAAACATTTAAGTATATGCATGTATGGATTTAAATATAAGTGAAACTTCTCGTGTTCAAATGTGCATTGTAAGAATTCATTTTAATGCATGTTCGGATTTGTAACAGTTAGTCGAAAATTCGGTATTTATTCATAATGAAACATATAGATTTGTGAAAAACAGTTAAGATATCATCCCTCGTATAATTCTGAAACCATCAGCATTTTTACAACCGACTTTGGTTTTAAACAACATTGTCTTGGATATCAAGACTGTTAACTGTTCATACGTATATTTTACAGTTTGTAATATAAAGTGTACATGGTTCTCAGTCCAATTCTCCTGTTGAAGGAGCTATTGTTGCAAATAGTTGAAGCAAATAACCTATAAAAAGTCAGTGAAATGTAACTCCACTACTTCACTGTTAAATCAGCTCAAATAAGGTCACACAATATTGTATCTTTGATTGAAACTTTTGATATTTATATAATTGCTATACAGATTTTGCTACACATGGTTATATTCACAGTGACGTTTCCCGTGATATTTTCGTTACAGGGCAGTGTACTGTGTTAAACTGCAGTTAATTCATCGTCTGTATAGTTTCATGTCAATTCTGTATCTTGTATGAAATATTTCCGTGAAAAATACAGTTTAAATGAAATGAAAGAAAGAAATTATGAACCTCCGAAGTTGTAACTAATAATGTTTCTTGTTATGAACTTTGTTTAATTTTTAGAGTATTTGTTAATTACATAAGTCAAAGGCCTTAACCCAACCATGTATATAACTATAGAAAATGTTCAAAAACAATTTCACTAACTAAACAGTACTCCTTTTTAATTAAAGGATTAAGATTTTTATTTTTTTATTTCGTATACTATTTATTCAAATCACAATGTTTTGAAGTGTTATGGAAAACATAAAGCAGGCCTAAGACTGAACAGCAGGAACTCGTTTTATATAGAACTTCACTACTACATACCTAGCTAGGTAAGTTGGTTTTGCTTTTTATATACAATGTATCGAATTTTAGCTGTAATAATATTATAACATCTTGTGATGTGTACTGAGCAAATATTTAACAATGCATTTTCGTCAAAAGCACGCCAGATAAACTCTTAATTCTACATATTCGTAGCATTCCTCTTTTTGAAGAGCAAAGTGATTTTAAAGTTTCTCAACAAAACATACACAATTATATTAATTCATTTGACAGATTTAAAAGGTAGGCAAATTAAAAACCAATATTTGCTTTGAAAATGACAACATAGCTCGTGTGCTATAGGAGTCGACGGACCATTTAAAAAGTGATCTTTAAAATAAGACATACCACATGCCATTTGGTTGCCATTCTACTCATTTATATGCATTGCTAAACTTTAAGTTACAATAAAGATTTTGCTGTTCATATCCAATTTTTTGTAACATAGAGTGATATTTTATTAATATATACTTGTGATAAAATGAATGTGTTTCCAATGCATTTTGTTTGTTTGTTTTACTTTTGCAAATGTTTACTGGAACAATAAAAGTACCATGGCAGATATTTACTACCTTGCCATTGCAAAATTTAAAAAAAAAACATTTTATTTGGTTATATCTTGGTTCTATTTCCACCTATCCAGCTTTCTTGAAAATAAGTAGTTCTGATTTTCTGCGCAAATGATTGCATACTTATCCAACATTATTTTTGAGCCTGAGGTAGGAAACAGTAATGGCAATTACGAGGGTCATTTAAAAGGTTCTGTCACTGGGTCAAAATTTTGTAACTATAACGTTTTTTGAGAATGATGTCTATTTCAAACATTTAAAGTATGTATCCACTACCGAACTACATTTTTGTTATCTTTCTGTCCACTTTCAAAAAGCTGAATAATAATTTTATTTTTTGGAATTGTTGCAGACATTGAAAGATTGCGTTGCACTCCTGGACGTATTTCTTTTACCAGAAGGTATATTTTAAGCCTTAAAGACAGAAACAAGTTGCAAAAACATACATCAGGAGCAAAAGAAGCATGTGACTGTATGACGAGATTGATAAGGCAATTTAACAAATTCTCCACTGGAATCAAAGAAATTCTTCTTTATACTGATTGTCCTCTTGGCAATACAAGACCTTTTATCTTTTCAAAAACACTGCTATCGACATTATCGACATAATCCGAAAATTGCGATTTTTGTATGTTTTTAGAATATCGTTTGCATATTTAAGGCGGGCGCTGTTACTTTTGCTCCTTTGTGAGCAAATAAGGTACTTATCTGCAGCAAAACTTCTTTGACCAAACACTTGGTCACAATGACACATACTTCTTTCTGATATTTCAGTACAAAAAAATGTATCCTTTACTGACAATCTTGAATCATGCTTTGTTATAACCTTTACAGCTGCAGTGCTTGCCATGGAAAACGATTTTGAAGGCCTACCTAAACGGAAGTCATCTTGACACATCATTTTCTAGATTTTAAAGCTTTGACCCATCCAAATACCGTGCGCTTTGAAATGACCAGAGGTCCATGTATGACACACGAATTATTATTATATATATGCAAACATAGACATAAAATATAGCTTCAAATTTCAGTATTGTTGTTCATTGTACAAATGGTCAGTAAATTTGACAGTGAATATGACTGCCATTCAAGAGTAAATGAAGAGGCATCTAAGAATAAATGTTCATTAAGATTATATGAGAATAAAACTCATAATATTATTATGAATATGATGATGATTATAGCGGCGTCGTCAATGATTACGCTGGCAACGTTGATAATGATAATGATGATGTCTAGATGAGTATAATATATATGATGACGATAGTGATGATTAATTTCCGTTCAGAAAATTAAAAAACAATGCTTTTTGAAAAATCGTTTGATTGTTTAGATTGCCGTTGCAAGTAACGAAATGCAGAGATTTCAGCAGCACTTAAAATAGCAAGGCAATGGCAACATTTTCCATGGTAAATGCAAACTTTTCATGCATTTTTACCAAATAAAAAAAACAATAAAACAGTTAAACGAAACATAAAACTTTGCAACCTTTAATACATGCATTAAACAATTTAAGATACTTAACAGTTTTCTAAAGCGCGTAAAAATATGGGTTGAATTTGCCAAAAATGGGCCTGACAAAATGAACCCGTAAGCTATTTACATATAAATCACTAATATCGGAATGATTAACAAGGTGCTTGCGACACAATAAGCTACGCATAGTATCATGAGAAGGTCTTAAATGGTCATGAAATTATGTTGTTTAAGTGAACGCTTTACATAGTAAGAGTTAAAATTGTAGGAGTGATATTGACTGAAACACTCTCCCAGTACACTTAGATGGGCATCCTTTCAATTTAACCAGGACGGAGGTCAATATTGATTCAATGGGCATGATTAATATCATATGTGTAGCTCAGAACATCGTAGTTTTACAAAGTGAGACACAAATGTGTTTTTCTATGGAAATCTAAATAACTCGAGCGATACCCTGGTTGGAGCAAACATTGACCTTAAGGGCATGGTAATCAGTTTTGTAGAGGTCCACAGGGCAATGCTGCATACAAAATATCTTAACTTCAGCATAGTTTTAATATTAGAAACTACGTAGATCAGAAGATACCTGGGGTTGATACCTGGCCAATGGATGAATGACAACGTGAATAACAATAAACGCCGATTCTTTTATTCTCCTTTTTTTGGGGGGGGGGGGGGTCTTGTGTATTGATCGGATAAGTAACCTTTTGCAGCTGATAAGTGGGGCAAAACATGATCAAGCGGATCTAAGAGTAGAACGGCACGAATTGGCCAGCATCTATAGATATTCACAACATAACGTAATTAATTTTGATTACCACCGAACACTTCTGTCAATTTCAGGAAATCATCAGAAATTAACTGACCGTTTCAAAATTTAAGTTTACTTATGATGTCGAACTGCCTAACAGGCAAAGGAAAGCCCAGTAAAGCAATAAACAAGAACTCGGCAGAATTAAAAATGATGCAGGCTCGGTTTGATTGAACATTTCTATGGACGTTACTTGAGAGTACAAGTTAACGCCCACTCTGCCTAGCATTGGCTGAAGAGGAATTCTAATATTGATGTGGTAACATTTTGAACCTTTAAACATCCACCAATGTTGTTACAAAGTGGTTTTCATTGACTTGTATTTATCATAAGACATACACTAATTCTGAGATGCCCCTGGACGAACATATCAGTAAAAGCTCTATCATAATTGTTACTCGTTCTGAGAGGAATAGTCAGAATCAAAGTTGATATCGGTAAAATCATGACTCTTCTAAGATATGACAAAAAGATGGAGTAGTTGTGATCCAGTCATAGGTCAGAGGGTTCATAAATTCAAACAAAAGCGGGAAAAGGGATCATATGGACCATTTATCATGCGAAACACCGGATTTATTTCGCTACTTTTAAAAATGGAGGATATTGTCTGTTGCCTGCAACTAGTTTTTGGGGTAATCGTTATTCGCATATCTACCGAAGCATATCTTGACAATAAAGTGTTCTTAACCGGAAATAAGGGAGAGCAGAGTCTAAAATAATTATTATAGTGTTAATACAAATACGAACTTTTTTATTTAGCATAAATAATATGCATTGATGATAGCCAAAAACACAACAATACACTTCTACATTGAGAAAGAGAAAATAATAGATGTTAATATACAGATATCTGAAGACTTGAGGTAAGAAAGGAACAAATAAGTCATGTACTAATCAAAAAATTTTATAAAAAATATGTTAAGAGATGCAATTATGATTTGCCCTATACAATTGAATTTAGCAATGGCACATAAAGTATTCTTTAAATCTAACAACAATAGAAATATCATGTTTATTTAAAGTTGATAAATGGCAGTAGTATGGTTTAAAATAATTTGTTTCAAGTTTTGTGAATTAATGATACAATAAGAAAGCGAAATTCATTCTCAACTTTCCTCAAAATGCATGATTTACATATGTTCTGATCTCTAGCACAACAAGTAAACTTTCTATTTTATTTTTGTCTTGTTTGACCGCCATTAAAACACAGGTAATTAGATATTGTGATCAAGTGTACGAAAATACCGGCAAACATCTATTTTGGTCCATTAAGAATTCCGGTGAAATTCTGGATAAATTGAAAATTTAAAACTATCAAGCTTCAACTGTCATTACATACGATTTTTCTACCCTTTTTACTACACTTCCACATAATTTAATTAATGATAAACTAATTTCCCTTATTCAGAAAACATTTGCACGGGAAAAAGTTACATTTCTTGCATGCTACTCTCAAAAAGCCTTCTTAACAAACTGTATCGTAAAACAGAATACTATGTGGACCTGTGACGAAATTTGTAGAGCACAGACAATATTTATGTCAGGTTTGGTAATACCATATTCAAACACATCATAGGGAATCCTTTGGGTACTAATTGTGAAACCATGGTAGCCGATTTGTTTTTATATTTCTATGAAACAGATTTTATGTTAAGTCTCTCTGAAAACACACAGCAAGATGTTATATTAGCATTTAATAACATTTCCAGATACCTACATTTTTAATTTAGATAATTCTTATTTCGATCAAATGGTGTCTAATAGTTATCCTACTGAGCTACAACTTAATAAAACAAATTCTTGAAATGTAACTACATCATTTTTGGATCTTCATATCACTATCAAAAACAATTCTATTAACACGAAAATTTATGATAAAAGAGATGACTTTGATCTTGGTATAGTAAATAATCCACATTTGGATGGAGACGTACCGCATGCAACATCTTCCGGGTTTATATATCTCAGTTAATTAGATTTGCTTGAGCTTGTAGCAATTAAAGGGTTTTAACGAGCAAACTGTTTTCATTTTCGGTAAGCTACTCAAAAAGGGCTGCCGCTATTATAAACTACGTAAATATTTTACAAAATTTTACAATCGTAACTTTGATTTAATTTCAAAATTCAATAGTGATCTAAAAACACTTCTGCGACAAGGGATTAGCTAACCTGATTTTTAAAAGCATTATTTGTAAAGATAATACCGAATTAATATTTCATAAAGGGAGGTAATAAGAAATATGTTTTATTTTAAGTGTAAGTTGAATTCCTAAATAAGAAATGAATGCATACATTTATATTTTAATGATTACATATAATGTGGACAAACATTTGCAGAAAGTATTTTACATATTCCTTAATGTTTGTATATTGTTTTACTAGCATAATTATATACATATATATAAAAGTTCAATTGGTAACTCTCTGAAATATAACAAACAGGATCTTTAATAACCAAGATATGGTAAAGACTGTTATAAAGAAATAACTGTGATCTTTGTTTTCTTATTTATTCAATTTTGTTATTTTAGGTACAATTACGTACATATGATATTTTTCATACTTACAATTGTCAAAGTTGTCAATAGTTGTGATGCATGCTTTATATGGCATGGTTTGGCAGTACATTGACTTTTTAACCACTTCATGACAAAAATGATTCGCATGTTGTTCTTTAATAAACTATTCAAATATCAACCGATAGATATTGACTTCTTTTTGTTCATAAACGTACCATTATGTTGTTTTAAAACCTAAATCACAAGTTTAACAAACACGCAAATCATATTGGTTTTAAATTATTAACAAGATATTAAAGTCAGCAGTTATTGAATAAATGCAGGTCTCTAATATGTGTATGAGTCCAACAGAATCTTAATCAAGTATGGCACTAAACAATGTATAATGACTTCTTTATAAAACACCACCATTTTTTAGCATCTCAACAAAACTTTATTCTTGAGATCCAAACTGTCCATTTAAAGTCTTATAGTCCTAGCTTTGTTTTTGTTTATAATTTTGAATCATCCCTTCGGATCCAACACAAGCCAAGTGCACCTTTTTGTAAAGTTATCCTGTCAGTTGAAACTTTGCCATGGCACCGGGTCCTGCCCAACGACGTCATTCTTCAGAATCAAAGAAGTGATCTCTGTAAACAAATGGTAAAAGTTAATGTCGCCAAACACAGTAGTTATTGACAAAATGGTTAAAAAATTGTAAGAATAATCCATAAAAGCTTAGCACAGCAATGTCCTTTCAAAATGATTATATTTGGGTCCGAGTGGGAGCATCTCTGAAATCGAGTCCGAGTGGGAGCATTTTCAAATTTTATAAAAAGAACTTTAAAAAAATGACTTTTGAATAGAAATATTTAAAACTAATCTAGAAAAATGGGTAAACATGACTCGGTTTTCAACCTTATTTCTTATATGTTTCGGGAAAAGTTCGATAGGGAGCATTCAGAGAAAAACACTTATCCCGTTTTCAGGCCTAAACCAGGCAATGAATCTATAAACATTTTTACAATTACCTCAAGTACTTTAGCCATTATTTGGTGCGCTACATGATTTTTTAAAACTCTTAGGTTTTCTTTTAATAAAATTGTATTTTACCTTCGAGTCGACGACAAAATGGTCCAAGTGGGAGCATTCAGCAGGTGCGCTATGACGAAGTATCCTATCATTGATATTAGAGAACATATGAAAATTTTTATGAAAAATTTATTTCAAAATTTTAAATTTTATATAACTTGGGGGTACAATTTTAAAAAATCGTATAAAACCCCCGGTAAAAAAACAAAACAAAATAGGTTTGGGGTTTGATGCATTTAAACAAGATTAAATTTTTTCGCACACATTTAGGTCAACCCCCGATAGGTGGGGGAAAAAAACCCCAGTTATCGGGTTTAAAAGGATGACGTTTTGCCCATCGTGTAACTGTAAACCATGTTTATTCTTGGTCAGAGACCTGTAACGAATAGTCACACTGATAAAGTTTCGACATTTATTTATGAGAGCGCTTATCTGCCGTCATTTAACTGGTACTTCATAATATCTGCCGTCAGTTGAGAGGTTCTTCACATGAATTTATTTCTTTATTACGAAACACTTTTAAGTCTGTAAAGTTTTTTTGTAACATTTGAAGAAACAAAATACTGAGGTAAAAAGTCCATATTTTTTCTTTGCGTATCTTTTTATCAAATTTTTGTTCTATTTTTTAAGAACAGAATAACAAAAAAAATATTAACAACTCTTAAAACCCCTTGGAAAATTAAATACTTGCGTATTTGTCTATTTGAGAACAAAATTACACAACAAAATCATCCATCGTAAATAAACTGTAGTTATAAACTGTCATATATATTTTTATGGAGTGTGTAGAGAAATAAATGTAATAATATTTGACATTTATTCAATGATTTATCAATTTGATGTGCAAGTTTAAGATAAATACTCAGTATATTTTTTTCGAAATAACAGATTTGTGCGAAGATGATCGCGCAGCTTACAACTTACGTTAGTCGTAAGTCCTCACGATCTTCTAAAAAAACGACAAACCCTTATCGCTTGTCGTGTGCGACCTACCTGAAAATGGAATTAATCAAAATGACACGCGAACACAGACAATAGCCCTGGACTGTAATTCATGAAACGTCCCTTTGCCTTCAATTTTGGAAACAACGCAAAGTCGCAAGAGACAAGATCAGGAGAGTAAGGCGAATGTTCCAATAGCTCGATCCATAGCTTGATGGTGATGGTCGGTCGCGGATATCCGAGACAATCAGACTCGCGGCGATTATCTGGTGAAAGAATGTATATTTCCAGAATCCGCACGTCGCGAGAGAGTAGTCGTAGAGTTAATATATTTTGAACGAAATCCAAAACGTTAGAACAGCAGGCTCATCGCTCATTTCTCTGAATTGTTTCCTTCTGTCCTCATGGATCGTGCCTTTCACTCGCAAAATCGTTCGCATTGCATTTCAATTGGCGTCGCACGCATCTCTACATCCTGAATTTTCTCTACCCTCACGACAGTGTTATGTGCCACTTATAAACAACTAACGAATGAGATATTACCAGATTTGCAGTAGGCGAGTGTGTGTCTTTAGTCTGCCTTTGTATTACAACTTAATAACTGCCCTCGGCTCCAACAACGTCGCACTCCTCTCTGGCGTACACGCCCCTGTACCCCTTGACATCTCAAACAAGCAAAATAAATCGTAGCGATGCTTGTTTTTTTCAAATGTTCTATAAACGTTATGAAAGAACGTTTACGTATAATAAAGAAGCGCACCAAAATAAGGACATTTTTAAGTATTTTAAAATGGTAAGTATATCTTTTTAAAATAAAATCACAAAACATTCTTAATTGTATTAAATTCTTCTCCTAAATAGCAAAAATTCTTTATTATATCTTGAATAATTATCAAGTTATGAATAGCGTCCACGATATTGGAATAATCGATTAGCTTGACAACATCTAAATAGAATTTATCATAAATATGTCGTCGTAAAAATAAAAAATAACAATATTTGATACAATATTCGAAGAATACTTTACCACTATTCTTGAGTTAAAGGGAAAAAAGATATGTTAGAAATAAGTACCCTCACCATGCGCAACTAATTGTGTTTGCCGTCATTCAAAATGATATATTTTGACTCAGGCCACCTATAATATGTATTGTGTTGACACTCATATTTCGGGGGCATTTTTCATTTAGGGACTTTTTTCATTAATGTATCACATAATTAATTAAGGTAGACCATGGGTAATGGGCAATATAAGGAATTATGAAATTAACAACACAGGACAGTTATGCTTCTTAAAGTTCACTTGTATTCAAAATTTAAATAAAAATTACTGGTTAATGAGTTATTGATATATTTCTGAACGTAAACTTTGCTGTTAGAAGGGTTGGTTTTAGAAATGAGAAAACTCTAAATAATCTATTATATCATCATAATTATGAAAAATGATTTCCTATTGACAATCCTATTTCCTAATCAAATAATAACATTCAGTAAACAAATTTCACGAACACAATTTTTTTTCATTAGTATAAAAATGTGTCCCTACCCTACCCACTTAAACACTTTTTTGGCCATTTAACTTTATAAAAAGCCTTATTCAAAACGTCCCTAAAATTAACCACAATGCGGTAAAAGTTCAAAGTTTGCCTAAATATTTTAACAGTATATTGGTTGCTCATGTGAATTATAATATACTTTTACTGTGTAGTTTTTATTTTATCAAAGTTTGAAAATATCTGGTATCATATTGCTACTACATTTGGCATTATTGAGCTAATAGATACCTACAATAATTACATAATTAAAATCAAACACTCTCCTCAATTTCAAGGTAGTTGACAAGTGATTCTAGCCTATTTTAATACACTGCAAAGAGGAGGTAATGCATTACCCATGGCCTACCTTAAATTATTGATAATTACTGAAAGTCACAAATTTTCCAGATTAACTGTTGGAGGAAGACATAAAGTGTCCATTCGTGCATTTTCTTTTCAGGCACAAGCTAGCATCTGATTAGCGACCTTCTGTAAGCAAAGCAGAAAACTAGCTCCCATCAAAGGATCCAAAATCCCTGATGCGATTCGTATTTGCATTGTTTTGAAGTCGGCGGCCATAAAATGAATTGGTCAATAACGGAAGGTCTGTAATACCATATATTACAATTATGTTGATAGTATTTAGTTTCATACGTGATAACAAGCAAAAAAAGAAGTATTAGATATGATTGCTATTGTTTAATTTGAGATACATGATACGGGATCAAATATTTATATCTATTGATGATAATATATTGCTTTAGCATAACATTTTGTTAGTCGTCATAAAATTGGTGAATATACTGAATCATTTATAAATATTTTAACATTTAAAGAAAATATCAAAATGAAACTTTTTAATTGTTTTTATCAATATTCAAAATACTTCAATTATTTATTTGCTAATTGATAACATATTCACCTAAACAAAACGGCCACGGAGACCCCTTATATTTTATAAAATGCTTGACACTGAAGTGCTAAGTATTTTTGCTGACATTTTCCATATATTGACCTTCTGCTGGTG
Source organism: Ruditapes philippinarum (assembly GCF_026571515.1). NCBI lineage: Eukaryota > Metazoa > Mollusca > Bivalvia > Venerida > Veneridae > Ruditapes > Ruditapes philippinarum. Next base: position 14,792 of record NW_026866563.1, read on the forward strand.
AATATGGTGTCATATGTACCGATTAAATGTTGGCCGGTCGGTGCTTTTTCTGTCAAAAAGCCTTTTGAAAAATCGAAACATTCCTAAACTATCAAGATAAAAATGACAACATAAAAACTTCTTTATTATATTTCAGCTTCAGTGTCTTGCAACAACTTCTCAACATAACATATGTGACTCTATCCCATTTGACAGATTCAAGAAAAATCTAATAATAAGATATATTTGCTCTGAAAATGTATTTTATAAAACGAATGGTGACACATTTTAAAAACATTAAGATCACTCCTATGATATGTCTAACAATAGAATAATAGATTTTCTTAACCTTCCAAAATATACACTTAATCAAAAAGTTCTGCATATTTTTTCTCATGTGCTACAACTTTTCCAAAGCCATTTCGAACGATTTCTCTAAAACCGGTCCCATTCTTCATCTAACACTCAATTTAAATAATCATTCATAAAATACAAATAAACACAATTATCCAGGTAAAGCAGTCCACGTGATCACATATGATAGAAGTGTTATAAAATGTTGTGTTATTTGTTTATTTTTTAAACAAATGAGTACAAAATAGGGGGACTTGTCAAATATTTAATGAATTTGGATATCAAAATAAAATGCAGGTAAATCAATAACGTTCTTTTGTTTTATCACCCTTCAAGTGAACCGTGCAGAACTTTTTATTTTAAGTCTAAGTTATTAAATCAAAATCAAATCTAGATTAGATCATTATATTTCGAAACCATCAAAGAACGTATTCCAACATATGAACATATCTGCCAAGTCTGGCCATTTTACACATTCATATTATAGCTTATAAAGAATAAAAAAAATAAACGATACGCATTCCCCTTTAATAATTATAATAATTTAATTTGTAGTTTTCTTTCTTTATACGGGTATTTCGCATAATAATCCGGCGGCGTCGAAAAGTAGAGTATTCATTCGTAGTAGACTCCGCACCCTTTTTGAACGTTGAATTACGAAAGGATAGTTGCGAGATTTCAATTTCATTAAATGCCAATTTTAAATTGAATTTCGTCAATTTACAATTACAACTTTGTAGGTAAAATCATTTATTTAGGCTTAAGAATATTTCTGGGAGAAATAGCATGTCCTTTCAAGCTTCATAATACCTCTGTACTATTGGCATTTAAAATCATTGGAGCTTTGTCTTTTAGAAATATTTTTTTACAGATAATGTAAAGAAAGGAAAATAACTAATGAGAAAAACTGAATTGAAAGTGGCAAAATTGCATAGATATTAGCTTCATCAGATTTGTAAATATAAAATATGAAAACAATTTTGAATCTATACAGAACGTGTTGGTGTTGTCTCTGTCTCTTATATGATATTTTTTTTGTTAATAGTTCTGAGAATATAAAACGTAATAATTTCAAGATGTGCTCAAGTGAATCAAATAGCAGATTAAACTTTTAGTCGAAAGCAAAGAGAAATGTAAAAATAAATGTCAAGCATATGGAATTTTTATTGGTCACTTTATACCTGACATTATAAATCAGTCAAAAAGCTGCAATTAATTAAATAATGAGTTCCTTTAAAATGCGTTAATTTAAAAACGACTTCATGGATTATAAGCATAGAAATTTCTTTCAATTATTATTCAATTATTTTTTTCTTTGTTCTAGTTTATTCTTGTTTCTAAATTAAACAAATAAAAATACATCTTTGAAAGAAATAAAAACATTAAAATCTATTGTCAACTATTGCTCAATCTGAACACAAGATACCTGTTTATGTCAAAAACTCATATACAGATACAGATAACCCTTTTCGTGCTAATACCGTTATATTTGTATTTATTTCGTTTCGTACAATTCTTAAACAGTAAACATTTTTAGGTTATCACTTTCTTAACTTTTATTTTTGAATTAGTTTATTGACTGCCATTTGCTTATCGTTTTGGTTTAAAATTAAGCCTGATACAAGTATCAGTTTGCAATATGTCTTTGTAGGAAAATTATTGTGTAAAAAAGAAACATAAACATTTACAAATCAAAATAATTAAAAGGTTTAACAACTATATTAATAACGGAGAATATCATAAATAAGCTAGTAAAACAAATCTGCTTACTATTTTTGCAATTCTTCTCTTAATCCTGGTGCCGCCATTGCCGTTAGTTCAAGTGCGATTATCATCTACGAAAAAGACGTAGAAAAGAACAGCGAAAGAACAAATAAATAAATCACATACGCTTATGAGCCAATGAAAAAGTCAGCTCTACATGTAGTATTTATCTTACATTTTAAAAATAGACACCAGTAAAACTGTTAAGACGTCGATCATTTACCGTGCCGTTGCGTTACTTACATTATTATCATAAAATGTTTAAGCAAGACGAAAGTGTTGACAGTTTTGTAGTTTTATGATCTGTCAACAATTTCGTCAAACATTGTATTTTATGATAATAAAATTTCTCCATATTGTTGACCAGTGTTACCATTTTTATCATAAAATGTATTTTTATGCCCTAACACACTTTTCAGAATAATAACATTATCTAAATTAATCAACATTTTCAATCGAAGAAAAGTACGTTTATAACCGATGGAACCGGACTTTTTTCGGTACTCTTATAGTTGGCGGACATTATCTATTGTCTGTAGCTAGCTTTTGAAAGAAATTTTAAGTTTGCATATCGACAAATAAACATGCTTACAATAACATGTATTTATTAGGAATTAAGGGAGAGCATAAATGATACAAAAAACAATATAAATTGATTATTTAAAGCCAAATAACAATGATATATACGTGCAGTGAAAAAATAAACAATTGGTAAAATACAGTTTTCTGAATAACCCCCTAATACAATTGAATTTAGCTAGGGTAAATATAGCAGTCTTTGAATCTGACGACAACATACATGGACTATCAAGTTTATTCATAATCGGCCAATGTCAGTGGATTTGTTTAAAATATTGTGTTCGTGGGGACATATAAAGAGACATTGTTATTAACCTTCTACTTAACTTACATTGCATGAAATACACATTAGCTATTCTTTAGGAGCTTTATCTTATCTACCAAGTAGGATAAATAAATAAATCATGAGTGGAAGTTCTGAATTTGCTTTCTTGGACACAATTTAAAACTGCTGCATTCCAAAAGAATGTTTAAATATGCAGTACATATGATATCTTGGTGAACTACAAGTAGATGTATACCATCTGTACTATTCTTTATGTATTGGTGAGAGTTTGTACTAAAACGACCGCAGGCAGTACCAATCTCTTACCCATATAACTGACAATCTAACATGTCGATATCAGATAAAAATAGAGAAAAAGTCATTCTTAATTAAACTTAACGTTGTTTTCCCCCAGCAGTAGCGTACAAACACGCTCCCTTAGGTCTACAGGTGGATGGGGCCCAATTATTTAATCTGAAAAGAACGCGTACTCACATTTTCACTATATTTAGGATTGTTAAAGCAGTTCATTCCTGTGATGTAAAACAAAATAATGTTTTGCTTACTTTTATTAGAAAATATAAAAAGTCAGCATTTATAACATAATTTTACCTAGAGTTAAAAGGATATCAAAAAGTTTCTGTTGAATTATTTGTCTCTACGAGCTCCACGTGTATTATCTATGTAATAAATTTGAATGTATCCTCACATTATTACAGTGTTATCAGCCTGACTTCGCGTAATGAAAATCTTCGAATCACAATTATCACTATTTCACTGGTCTTTCGTGCGAAAAGCTGCTTCACTCATTGCTGCCAAGTAAGAGCCTTTTTGCAGTTAGTATGGTATATATATATTTAATTGATTGTTACAAATAAATAAAAAGCCAAGACTTAATAAAGTACTGTGATAAAAGTCCATATATGTTCGACCAACATCGGAGTCGGAATAAGAAGCAGATAACTTTCTGTACAAGGGATGTATCAATTAAGTTAAGTAGTTTGACAAAAAATCTAATAATATTGTTTTCTAGTAGTATGCAACTGACAACGACAAAGCTCGTCATTAACAACAGCTATTTTGTGTGTGCTGCGTTGGTGTAATGCAGATCATAGCTTTAGGCACTGGGTACTTTTTCTTGAAACACAAGCAAAATTAATATGTTATTAATTGTTCTATAATTAAACATTTGCTACATTTTATATATAACCTATACTCTTGTGATATTGAAATAATTGCAAATGTCTTGCCTTTATCTTATTCAACATAAAACAGTTATAAGGCGCTTAACCCCTCTGCTTAGCTTGGTAAGTAAGAATGTAGGTCTATAGAGCTTGAGCCTTAGGCGAGGTACACGTTACTCAATACGTTTTGAAATGACTATTATCTATGGAATAAGTTATACTACACTTTAATGACGATATCTTATGCGATTTATGTAAAAAATATCACTTATGAATGTTCCCTTTCGGTTTCGATACAAAAATCCCATATAAATAAAATATTTGTTTTTGCAAATATCATTGGTGAGTTATCATTTTTGTTTTTTCTGCATATTGTTTCTCAATGTTAAGTTCATTTCCTAATTAAATTTTTAATCGAGTATGCATTTGTTTCCTTTTAACCATTATTTTTTCTTACTTATCCTGAAATGCTTGGAATGTTTGACTTATCCAAATAAGATTGCGTGGCATAGTTCTCTACGTAACAGGTTGCAGAAACTAAAAAGTCAAGAATTACTTAAAGAAGAAAAAAAATCACGTTTAAATAAAACACATGTAGGTTAAGAGCAAACACACTGCTAAAATAAGACATAGTTTGTAAGAGAGCTTTTCAGTCGACATGTTTATTGTACTTCATAATATCTGTCATTAGTTGAGAGGTCCTCCGAATGAGTTTATTGTTTTATTACGAAACATTTAAAGTATTCAAATATGTACACTGAAAAGCAAATCTTATATATTAGCTGATGTCATAAAACCTTGTAAAAGGCATTAAATTAATGTGCGCTATTAATCCGTTCTTTTTCCTGTGTTAAGACCTTTTTGGTTAAAATATTTTCCAACTAAAATTACAAATTTGTATCGTTCTGTTTAACACGAAATCGTCTTAAATAACTATTTTTAATATATATGAGGCAGTTCTGCAAACAAATTTTTAACAGATCAATATTCAGTATTTCTTGATTTCAGTTACATCTTATGTTTACACCTTTTATTCGGAACCCTTTATACTTGGTAGAAAAATAATAATAATGAAAAATACTAAGTGACATACAAATTCAGAATAATTTTCAACTCAGAGCGTAATTACGCAAAATTTTCTAAAATCGTGAATAACTCGTAGCTGTTTAATATATAGTATACTTTTTTCTTTTTCCATAATTATATATTTAATATGTTAATAATTTTAAAATATTTGAATAATTGAAAAGCTTAACACAAATTGAATGCATATTATCATAAATAAGTCGTTGAAATAAAAAATACCCCTTTTTAAAACTCAGCACTATCGATACAATATTCGAACAATACTTTAACTACTGTGCACAATAAATTATTTTTGCCGTCATTGTAAAATAATGTTTTCTTTTAAACTTAATGAAAAACTTGGACCTTCTATAAGCAGGGAGTCAAATATGTTTTATGATGACACTCAAGTTTTGGACGTATTTTTACTCATAAATTCAATAATTATCAACTTGGTTAAGTATTTCTCAATTGAAAGTCGCACATACACTTTCCAGATTAACTGACGGTGGAAGACATCGTGTGTCCTTCGTGCATTTTTTTTCAGGCAAAAGCAGACTCAAGCGGGCTCTTGATGAGCGCCCTTCAGTAAGCAAGCCGAATAGCTGTCTCCAAATATCCAAAGTTTCTGGTGCGATTCTAATCCAAAGAAGCGAGCGCAAAATGTTTTTTGAAATTGACGGCTTTAAGTGAATTGGTCAATAACGAAAAGTCTGTTATACCATACATAATAATCAAGCTGATAGACTTTAGGATCATACGTGACAAAAAGCCAAGTAAGAGGAATAGGTTTATGATTATAATTGTTATAAGTGTGATACATGATCCCATATTCTAAATCTATATCTTTTAATGAAAATATATTTTCTTGAACAAAATGTTAATATTCGACACAATTGTTTGCCATACAGTTAGTATGTCATACTAAATCACTTCAACATTTTCAAAAGAAATATTCTTTATTTCTCTCTATTTTATAAGAATAATAATTTAAAATAAAACATTACAATTGTTTTTATCAATTTTTAAAATTCTTTTAGAAAATGTGCTAATTTAAGACCAACCCATTTAAAACGCTCGAAGGGATTAAACTATTTAAAAAAACATGATTTAACGCACAGAGTATGTCTTAGAATAGAATAGTAAATTTTCTAACCTTCAACAGATGATACCATATCTTTTAATCAAAGTCACCTATAAATTAAATTACGATATTTCTTAAGTAATCTAAGTTATAAACATATTTGCCAAAGTATTGCCATTTTACACATAAACAGCTTAATATATTAGCTTATAAAAGAATAAGCGATATGTTTTCCTTTAAAAAAAGAGTATTGACGTTTCTAAAGAACAACCACTTCGCACGATTTGCACGAGCACTTAAACTTTAGCAGGTCATTTAAATACATGTGGTTTTGTATATGGGTTGTAAACATGCCTGAGTTGCATGGTGATTTTAGAGAGGAGTAAATGCTTATTGAAAAATCATGGATTATTTAGTAAATGCGCGTCAATATAACTACAGATCTAGATTTAGTTTATGGAGAAAATATCTTTACATGTCCTAAAATTGACTTGTGGGTGTCAATGTATAAGGAAGGTAGAACTTATTCGAACCTTTTATAACGCTTTATACCTTAAGTTCATTTTCGTGTACAGCATTGTAAAACGCTTTATACCTTAACTTCATTTTCGTGTACAGCATTGTAAGGAAAAATAAATTTATAATGTTCATGATAATGATATCAATTGTAAACAATTGAATCATTTGCTTTTTAGCTCACCTGAGCATGCTCAGGGTGAGCTTTAAGGATCGATGATTGTCCGTCGTCCGTCGTCCGTCCGTCGTCCGTCGTCCGTTCACATTTAGATGTTAACACTCTAGCGGTCGCATTTTTGCCTCAATCATCATCAAACTTGGTTAGGATGCTTATCTAGTTGATACCTCGGATGAGTTCGCACATGGGTCATCTCGGATCAGAAACTAAGTCACAAGAGCTAAAAATAGAAAAACCTTGTTAACACTCTAGAGGTCACATTTTGCCTCAATCATCATCAAACTTGGTCAGGATGTTTGTCTAGGTGATAGCTCGGATGAGTTCGAACATGGGTCATCTCGGATGAAAAAGTAGGTCACCGGAGCTAAAAATAGATAAACCTTGTTAACACTCTACCGGTCACATTTTTGCATCAATAATCATCAAACTTGGTCAGGATGCTTATCTAGTTGATAGCTCAGATGAGTTCGAACATGGGTCATCTCGGATGAAAAATTAGGTCACCGGAGCTAAAGAAAGATAAACTTTGTTAACACCCTAGCGGTCACATTTTTGCATCAATCATCATCAAACTTGGTCAAGATGCTTGTCTAGGTGATAGCTCGGATGTGTTCGAACATGGGTCATCTCGGATGAAAAAGTAGGTCACCGGAGCTAAAAATAGATAAACCTTGTTAACACTCTAGCGGTCACATTTTTGCACCAATCATCATCAAACTTGGTCAGGATGCTTATCTAGTTGATAGCTCGGATGTGTTCGAACATGGGTCATCTCGGATGAAAAAGCTAAAAATAGAAAAACCTTGTTAACACTCTAGCGGTCACATTTTTGCATAAATCATCATCAAACTTGGTCAAGATGCTTGTCTACGTGAAAGCTCGGATGAGTTCGAACATGGGTCATCTCGGATGAAAAACTAGGTCACAGGAGCTAAAAAAAGAAAAACATTGTTAACACTCTAGTGGTCACAATTTTGACTCAATTGTCATCAAACTTGGTCAGGAAACTTGTCTAGCTCATTGCTTGGAATAAATCGAACATGGGTCATCTCGGATGAAAAACTAGGTCACAGGAGCTAAACATAGAAAAATCTTAACACTCTAGTGACTACTGTTGTGATCCAAATATTCTATTAATTGGTATGAAAGTTTGTTTTGATGATTTCTAAGTCAAGATCGAACATGGGTCATCTTGGATGAAAATGTAGGTCACACCGCCCAAATATGGAAAAACCTTGTTAACATTCTAGTGGTCACATTTTCGACTCAATTATCATCAAACTTGGTCAGGATGCTTGTCTAGGTAATTGCTTGGATGAGTTTGAAATCACATGTGAAACTAGGTCACCGCAGCTAAAAATAGAAAAATCTTGTTAACACTCTAGTTGCTACTGTTTTGATCCAAGTATCCTGGAAATTGGTCTGAAAGTTTGTTTTGATGATTTGTAGGTCAAGTTTGAATATGTGTCACCTGGGTAAAAAACTAGGTCGCATTGCTCAAATATGGATAATCCTTGTTAACACTGTAGTGGTCACATTTTTGACTCACCTGTCATGAGACTTGGTCAGAATGCTTGTCTAGGTAATTGTTTGGATGAGTTTGATAAGTCAGGTGAGCGATCTAGGGCCATTATGGCCCTCTTGTTAAGATTAGTACAAAAACAAATGTTTTCCATCTGATATGATAATGTACCATCATTTTCGCCAATCCCTGTATGAGAAATATTTAATATATTTGATAATGATTTGATTTAATACCTTGGCATGTTTTCTTTGTTTTAAATTTAACATTTTAGCGTACAACAGCATATACTCATTATCAGACTTGTCTGCTTTATATTTGACATTGTGACAGAAACTGAAAGTATTTACATATGATACAGAATATTCAAGGGAATTTAAACTTTACTTTCCCAGCTTCTGATGATTTTGTACTATTGACATTTAAATTCATGAAATGTTATCATTTTGATATCATGTTTCACCGGTAGTCCGTTCTCCTGTCTGTCCTTCCGTCCTTTTATCCGTCTCTTTCCGTCCGAACACTGCCCAGTCATTAATGAATAATCTTAAAACAATTATAAAAAATATAATTTAAAGATAATAATTTACAAATGTGTACTTCTTTGGTAAAATGAGACATGTGCAACATCTAGATCTGAAACTCAAGGGTCAAGGTCACTAGAGATTAATCAAAATGCACTGAGGTTCGTTTCCGATCAACAAATTATTGAATTGCTTGATAGGTTTGAGAATTATTAATCTAAAACATAAATGTTTGGACATTATGGTGTCGTGTAAAGTCAGGGTCCGCATGTAGATCACAGACAAGGATATCAAAGTTCGCTGATTGTGTATCCAGTTATCCAGTTATCAATTCTGTCATACCAGAATTGGTTAAAAATAAGGCATAAATGGCAGTATGTTGCGAACATATATCAAATGTCAAGGTAACACAAGTAGATCAAATGTCATTACATGAAGTTTTACAAATACACAGGTGTTCGTATACATAAATTCATGTGTTTAATAACGACATAATGACAACGTGTCGCTAGTATAACTGGGCCCCTTGAAAGGTCAAAATCCTAATACATGTATAACCCTCCTGTCTCTGAGCATCATATGTCACATTTTGTTCGGCCTAGCATCGTCACAAAAGAGCATATTGAAACGGCATGTGACAATCATGGTACACAGTCCCATATTTTGGTCGACAATAGTATACAAAATAGTGATGAAACTTTGTTATTAAAACCGATGAACGATAGTGTTGCTACACGTAATAATGTGCATAATCAAAATGACTCTCTTTTAGAGGAAACACATGTAAAATCCACTGAAACTTACACATTACAAAATCATGTCAACACAGCTAAATCACCAGTGCGTGGGCGGTCAGTTTCTAAGACAGTTCGATCAACTTCACGGGCTGATAAGCGCACACAATCATCAAAACCTTACAACCGGCGAGAACAAAGTGTTAGTGCATCGCGTGTGGGAAAATCCAAGTCTAAAAATAGACACTCTACACCTGTGTTACAGTCTAGTGACCTTGAAAATAGGCAGGTAAATGACGACGGAGTTTCAACTACGGAAGCGCAAACAGACCACTAGGCATGCGACAACCAGAAGGTGAAGCTACGTTGTGCTCTGTTGAACATTCAGGGTCTTATCACAAAACGAACAAATAAATTAGACTCTCCGGAGTTACAACAAGTGTTCAGTTCTAATGATTTGGTGCTTCTTACAGAAACATGGGGAAATAGCATGTTTAACTATAACGTTGAAAATTTTGAACTTTTTTCTGTAAATAGAACTGATATTCACCCAAATGCGCATAGGTCGTCTGGTGGTGTTATGGTTTACGTACGTAATACATTTGTCACAAGTGACATGATGGTGTTTACTAGCAATGATGATATAGTCTGTATAAAGATAAGTAAAGATAAGTTGGGTCTTGAGGATGATTTATTGATTTGTCTTTTATATGTTATCCCAAAAAATAGTACTAGGGCTCCATTAATGGATACACACACATATGATAGACTTTTAGATAAGCTTGTTGAATTAGATTTAAAGTATGAGGGAAATTTAAACATTGTGTTATGTGGTGATATGAACTCACGCACATCTGACAGTGCAGACTTTGTTGTAGATGATAATTTTTCTAATATTGATATATTACCTGATGAATATTGTATTGATAATTATTTACCAAGGGTATCACAAGATAAGGGACATTTAAATGACTATGGCACTATGCTTTTAGACTTATGCAAACAAACGGGTATTAGAATTTTAAATGGTCGTTTTGGTAATGACAAAAATGTTGGAAAATTTACTTGTATTACTTCAAATGGAAATTCACTTGTTGATTATGTGTGTAGTACACCGAACTTATTTGAATATATTGAATATTTTAATATCAGTGATCCTAACTTATTGTCTGACCATGCACTGATTAATTTTAATTTTGTTTTCAATGTCCCTACTTATACACCATATACTGATGGAAATGACAAAATCTATGAAAATGTTAGCACCAAATATGCGTGGAAAAAGGAAAACACGTTATTGTATAAATCTAGATTAGCTGAAAGTAGTACATTAGAACAGTTGAATAATTTTCAATTGAATGTTGATATTGCAAATTGTAATTCAGATATCGATAAATGTATCAACCAGTTGGGATGTATTATTGACGGAGTTGCGTCGCCTTTATTTAAATGTATTATTGGAAATAATGCAAGGGAAAATACTCGTTCAAATTTTAATAACAAATGGTATACCATTGAATGTGATGATAAAAGAAAATTATTTTACAATGCCTTAAATATGTATAGATTAGATAAAACTGATATAAACAGGCAAAATCTTGTTTCAAAACGTTCTGAGTACAAATGTTGTATACGTAAAGCTAGATTTAATTATGATAAACAAAAAACAGATTTGTTAGTCAATGCTAGGTTGAAAAATGCTAAGTTATACTGGAACATGTTGAAGGAAAAATCTGGAGTTAGTAATTCAAATGTACCTATGAATATTTTTGAACGCTATTTTAAATCTGTTAATAACCCTGTAGATTGATTTTTTGTTCCAGATGAAGATATTATACATTTTATGGGACGTTATGAAAATAACGATTTTTGTTTGATGTTCGATGAAATTTTAATTTAGAGAAGCTAATTAAATCAGTTAAACAATTAAACTCAAATACAAGTGGAGGTCCTGATTTATATTTAAACGAATTTTTATATATGGTAAAGATACATTAATGCCTTTTATATTGTCTCTGTTCAATAGAATTTATGATTTAGGTTATTATCCAGATAGTTGGTCTGAGGGTTTTGTGGTGCCATTACACAAGAAAGGTTCATTAAATGACGTTAATAACTATAGAGGGATTACGCTTTTAAGCACTTTAGGTAAATTATTTACTAGGGTACTCAATAATCGTCTGTGTACATGGGCTGAAAATTATGGAGTTTACATTGAGGCCCAAGCGGGGTTTCGAACAGGAATGGGTACAACAGACAATGTTTTTGTACTTCATGGGCTTATTAATCATGTCATAAATAGTGGAAGAAAATTATTTTGTGCTTTTATAGATTTCAGAAAAGCTTTTGATTATGTAAGTAGGGACTGCCTTTGGACAAAACTTATAAAATTAGGTATTAGGGGAAATATTTTAAATATAATGCGTTCGATGTATCAAAGTGTTAAATCTAGGGTAAAATACTTAAATCAATTAAGTGATAGTTTTGAATGTATCTTAGGTGTGAGACAAGGGGAATGTTTATCCCCATTTTTATTTTCTATGTTCTTAAATGATATTGAAGACATTTTTGTTCATAGTAACCTTGATGGCATTAGTGTAGATACCTTTAAAATGTTCCTTATTTTATATGCAGATGATATTGTTATATTTGCTGATAGTGAAAAAGATTTGCAATCTAGTTTAGACTTACTATATGATTACTGTAATAGATGGAAGTTGTTAGTAAATGCATCAAAGACTAAAATACTCATATTTAGAAAAGGTGGGCGCCTTCGAGCAAATTTGCAGTTTAAATATGGTGAAAATAACATTGAGATCGTTAATCGTTTTGTATATCTAGGTATCGTATTTACGACATCTGGTTGTTTTGCTGATGCACAAAATACTTTAGCTGGCCAAGGGTTAAAGGCAATATTTAAAATGAACAAATATTTATATAAATTTACTGATGTATCTGTAAAACATAGATTAGAATTATTTGATAAGTTAGTCCTACCTATTTTTAATTATTGTTCTGAGGTCTGGGGATTTCACCCCGGTGCTACCATTGAGAGAGTTCACACACAATTTTGTAAACGTTTATTGGGTGTAAAGAAATCAACTCAAAATGATTTTGTTTATGGAGAATTAGGTCGCATGTCGTTACAAAACATAAGACTTTATAACATTATTAAATATTGGATAAAAATTTTGTATATGTCAGATCACAAATATGTTAAAAAAGTATATAATATGTTATATAATGATGTTCTTTATTATCCTAATAGGAGAAACTGGTGTTCGTTAGTTAAAAACTTACTTTGTGAATTGGGTTTCATAGACGCATGGATATTTCAAACAGTTGGTGATGTTGATCTGTTTTTGTTTAATGTCAAACAAAGAATAAGAGACCAGTTTGTTCACAAATGGAATGATAGACTAAACAATTCCACTAGAGCAATCTTTTTTAGAAACATAATCAATTTTTTGCATTCAACCCTAAATTTTAAAAAGTTTCGTGTATCTTTGTCACGATAACGTATGTCATCACACAGACTATATGTTGAAACATGTATATGGCACCAGCCAAGAGCTATTCCTTATGATGATCGCAAATGTTCTGAATGTAATGTTTTAGAGGACGAGTTTCACTTTGTTTTACAATGTAATAGATATATTAATCAAGGAAGCAGTTAATACCGCCATATTATTGGAGACATCCAAATATGATAAAATTTATTGCTCTTATGTACTCTGAAAATGATACTATTATAAAACGTCTTTCATGTTATATTGAAAAAGCTTGTAATGTTAGGAACAACACTATTTTCATTCAACGTAATTAAGGGAAAACTTAGTAACTGTAAAACGATATTAGCAAATATATCTTTTATTTTAGTGTATACATGATATTGCTAAGCAAATTTCTGTTTTACCATATGTCAATCTTGTCGCTTTCGTTTTTCGGACAAGGCTGACAAATATGGTCTTCTCAGATAATATATTATCTTACTCATTCAGCGAATCATTGTTACCAGAAATACTAAAATCGTAATATGCTTTATTTTCGGTAAACTGCATATATCACTTAGTTATCTATGTATTTTGGACAGTTTATATTCATATCTGTCACCAGTTTTCATTTCTATATGTTTGTAATTATGTAAACTGTTATATATGCAAAACTCTATACCTTTTGCTAAATAAGTTTTGTTTACTGTTACGTACACTGATACGGAAATATGTTCGTTAATATTATTTATGCAGGTCTTATATGCTAGTATGTAAATTGCCATATTTGTAATTTGTACTGTGCATTTTGCCACATGGGTCGTTGACCTTCTGGTTTGATATGAATAAAACTTTGAAACTTTGAAACTTTGTATCGGTATTTCACAACTTTTCTACTATTTATTCATTAATGCAACCAGGATTCTATTTTGACATGAGAGTTAAAAATGTGTTACCTCTCATAACGTCCTATAAAAACTATCGCTATTTCTTGTAAGTCAAAAATGCACACTGTGTTGACACGTGTTTAAGAATTTTATTTTGAAAGGATTTTGTTTTAGAATCATTGAATTTAGTTAAGTTGATAATTATTATTATGTCTAATTAGACGAAAACAGGATGCACAAGAACTTACGTACTTGGGACTATAATAATGCGCAGTGACACTTTTGAAACAAATTGTATTTCGGATAAATCAACGGAATATGTTCTCTATTGTTTTCAAAAAAAAATTAATTAATGTTGGATTTAAAGGATCTTTGCATTAAAATGCAAGTAATTTTTCCATAAATTTTATTCACACAATTTGTTTGATATCTAACCGGGGAATAGTTATGCTGGAAAAGAGGTAAGGGTTGTGAATAAGGTTTAGAGTGATTTTCCGACGAGATATTATTCGCGGTATTCACAACAAACATATGCTTATTAGAGGTTATTAACAATACACATTTTTTAAAGTACGTAACAATTTCACGTGACTCTGGCAGTCAAAAGTAGGCTTTTTGTTTTACCATGAACAATTATTTTAGCGGCAAAGTAGAATAGGCACGGGAGCACGAAATGATATTATTAACTGTCAGCCAATCAAGTACAAGCTGCTTATCTTGGTTGTCACCATTTCTAAGAATCGGACAGTCGTCAATGCAAACAATTATATTTGTCATAGGGAAAAGCAGACCTATTGAACATATGGTTATATATAAACACAAAACTGAGAGAATTATACGTGAAAACATAGTGCTCATTCATTTTCATAATAGATGCCGGTTTCATTTATCCACGCCAGTGTTAAGTAAATTTAACCTATATTTCTGCAAGCTTTATAATATTATATAATGAATCCATACCAGAAATAAAAAAAAATAAGGGTGGAACTTTTTTTATCCCATTACAAGTAGATACAATTTTAGCGGTTAGATATAAATTACCAAATAAGTTAACAAAAATGATATTCGATAAATAATTAAAGGCACCAGTTGTCATGACACATAACATATAAGATATTCAGACGGATATTTCCTCCCAGGGCCTCCGCTGATGTACACATTTGCAATGAATAAACGGTTTTAAATAAACACAATACTTTTATGCCCTAGAAATTTTACCTTTTGTGATTTCACTGGATTTCAGACTTTCACTTTCATTTTGAGAAGCTTTTACTGGCGACAACACAGTATATCATGTGGTGTTCTAATGAAACTTACAGGACATCAACTTAAATCTACGTATTGTGCCAGCTATTTAATCTTTCCTGATTTTCCTTAAATGTTAATAAAGGGTAAAGGGTCTACTCGGCCCTATACCAACTCGGCACAGGTCAACTCGGCACTCTATTAAAAACCTATTAGGATATAGATTGTTTAAAATGTTTAGTTTATAAAAAATAAGGAGTAAATTACTATAAAGTATTCAGAGGTATGATCACTAGCAAACAGAAATTGAAAAAGTTGGAAGTGTACATGTACGTATTATTTGAAATTATCTTTGTTAAGAAGGGATATCGAGACGATAAATGTTAAAAATTGATATTTAAATTCAATTTTTATGACTATTAACACCACGGATTTATGTTACAGCGATCGGACACTCCTAGTTAACCCTAGGCTATATAAATGCTTTAAAATCTTGTCGTGCACCCGATAAAGGTACATCGATCGATAATTTACCGGCGCTAAGCGTAAATGCTCGTTCGCAACGGATACTTACTTTACAAAATACCATACAGCTTTTCCATTTATTATCCGATTTTGGAAATTTAAAGTTTATTTTGAAGAAAAATACTTGTTTAATTCAAATATCTAATTTGTTTTTAAGGGTACAGTTCATCTGTCCGCAACGACGATTAAAAAATAACTTGACGAAATCCGCTGTAAATTTACATTCTTAATGTAAAAAGCAGGTATTTGAAATTTATTATTTTATAATAATTTCAATTTCAAAATAAAAAAGCCGATGTAAGTTATTCACAGATGATCAAAGATGCAATATTTAAGAATTATTGGGTTATGTAGTCAAATTTATTAACGGACAATTGTTTTACGGGTAATGTATTGCTGCCTTTACAATTCGCTCAACACGTGAAGAAAATTTATTCATTTTTTTAGTACAAAATATTGCCGAGATTGTCAATATTGCTATATTCATAGAATATTTAAAGTTCATTCATCATTTATATCATTATTATTTTTTGTAAATCTGTTGCTGTGAAGTAGACAATCATCGTAACAGTAAAGTACTTACTTGTGGCTTTCTCGATTCCGGCCTTTTTAATGTCACTCGTATATTTTAATCCGTATATTTTATTTATTCTTTTTATTTGAATGCCTGTAGAAAGATATGTTTGATACTTTTTAATGTTACGCCTGAAAAACAATAAACATTTTTACAGTTTGAGTCAGGACTTTTCGAAATAAAAGTGACTTTTGATTATTTTTTACACATCGCTTAAATTTCTTTCAAGTTTAATTACTTTTGAAGGGGGGTAATTACCAGGTAACAAGTTTATTTTCAAACTGTCATTACCAGGTTACATGTGATAATTGCAACACTCAATCTTAAAAAAAACAAATAGAATTTAAATGTATATTTTGTATGTGCGCTGTCTTTAACTACAGTCCATGGCATGTGTGGTAAGAAAATGATTCTGAAGAGGATATATATAAATACAATGTAAATCTATTTTCTTTATTAACATTTATAAATGAAATTGAAAATAAACAACTCAATTTGTAGAGTCCTTTCTTTGAAAGATAACGAAAATAAACATATGACAAATAAATCATTTGACGTGAATTGTGAAGGATAACTGAAAAAAATCTGTTTCAAAATAAAAAATATTATAAAACAGCTGTTCTGTATGCCAATAAAAGTTTCTTCCTTGCCAATCTAATGAATTCATCTATATATGAACGTTTGTCTAGAATGATCTGAAAATATATTTAATACACTTATTAGTAGAATATTTACTATATTTATACAAATATACAGGTAAATCAAATAAAAATGTACAAATCATTTGGAAATAATTCACAGAAATAAAGACACATTTAAAACATGAATTTCTTTAAAAGTATTTTAGCAATCAAGAAACATTTTTTTTGCAATGCTACCATTAAACCATGTAAAAATAATTATCTTAATTTGAATCGCGGTAATAATTTATGCTTGAAGTAAAAGGGCGTCAAAATGTAGAGAGTATGCCTAAAGAATAAGCGAATATTTTTTTTAATTAGGTACTTTTTTTTTTTAATTAGGTACTTTTTAACTAATCGTCACAGCGTTCTATCGGCATATTTTCATATATCAATACTTTAGCGACACAAAATATTACTGTATCAATACATTCATATGTGTATATTTTTTCACAAAGCTGCAATAACACAACATACTCTTGTGAAAATCTGTCATATTTCGCACTCCGCGCGTTCCGCCATCTCCATTTCTGTCCACCTTTATCCGATGTGCGATACCGCGCATGAGCGCGACGAGACTTTAAGTTAAACGAAAGTGTCCGATCCTTGTAATATAAATCCGTGTAAACACTGATAAATGTAATTGTTTTTAACACTATTTGTTCTTTACCGACCAATGCTGTTTGAGCGATACATTGCAGGGATTTTTTGAGCTTATTTTATAGCCGTTATTGGGTCATATTCCCAATTGAAAATAGTATATTATTTTCCCAATCAACAGAAAAAAAATTCCCTAATTGAAAGTTACAAAATAAAAATATTAAATAAAAACTTCTAAAAACTTTGAAAAAAGGGATTCTTCACTGTAATAGCGCTAAGATGTTTGACGATGCCATCCTAGACAATAATTGTTTGCATTCATTTAATCACTGCAAAATTTTAGTGATGCATTTTCTCCCCAATTTTAACAAAACACCGCTGAAATTCCCAATTACATGGGTATGGTTAATGTTTCCAAATTCCTGGAAAAAATTTCTTGCATTGTACAAAAAGCATCTGAAGTAGGCAAAACGTGCATAAAAATCGTAAATTCACATGCAAATTGGTACTTTCATCTATAAAAGTTTTCAATAACCTTGAGTAGAGGTCTGTTACTGTGAAAATGTTAAACATTGAAAGTTATGATGAAAACATATTTAAAGTAATATAAGTTATCATTACCAGTAATATATAATTATGGGCCGAGTTGACCCGTGCCGAGTTGGAATAGGGTCGAGCTGACTCGGGGGCCGAGTACGTTTAAGGGCCGAGCTGACCCTGATTCACGTAAAGTATAATAATTTCTCTTAGGTGAAAAGTTTCACTGTTTCTTTGCCATCTTACCACAATGTTTGATCATAAGTACGAAATTTACCTCCGGCTCATCTAAATATAAATATGCGAGGACAGTTACTAATGCCATAATTGTTTTTACAAATATCTTTTTCCACAACTATAAAAAGTGTTTTGCTGACTAATATTGTCAAGTTATACAATTTTGTTAACTGTGTTCTTGGTCCAGAAATGATTTCCCTCCTGAGCTGACACCAGGCAGTAATCAGGTATGGAATGTGCAAAAGTAGCGCAGAATAAAGAAAAGGATGAGTTTCACGGTTGTTGATATATTATTATTTAAACTTCATTAAGCATGATTCAAAGACACAAGTCTACATAAGAATATTTTTCTTTTAATTGAAATAAAAATGAAGTTCTTATTTTTAGCTAGACGTTTTCGGAGAAAAAAAGAGCTATTGTTACAGCCATGTTGTCGTTGCTGCCATTGCTGTTACGGTTGCCTTCCGAAAATTTTAGGGTTGGTTCTATTTGCAATTGTCTTATGGATAACTTTCATACTTGGACAAAGCAGCACTTTGGACAAGACGGTCAAGTTGAACATACTGAACTTGACCTTCTCTCATAAATGACATTGATCTGCAAGGTCAAATGTTTCAAGTTTGCTTTATTTATGAATGCCAATCTTTGTGTCTTTTTTCGTTGATAAATTGGAACCACTTTTCTCATACGAGCTAAAACTAATTATTTATATTTTTCCTTAAACCTATTGCTAAGATAGTAAGATAATGTAGACGTGTAGGACTGTTAGGCTTAAAATAAACTTATGTTTGTTTCCCCTTCCCGACCCATTAAAATTAGGGTTTGGTAGGTAGGTAGGAAAATTATTTTTTATATGTGCATACTAATAACTAAATGCTTATATGTTAATGAATTATTAAAATTAATTTATTAAGTGTAATAGTATATGTACATGCATTACGTACCATATTCACAACTGACATATGCAACATTTTTTTAACTATGCTAGCTGTCTTGAATATCAGATTAGATTGTACCTATTGTATTCTGAAAGAAAAAATACTTTCAA
This sequence comes from Ruditapes philippinarum, assembly GCF_026571515.1. NCBI lineage: Eukaryota > Metazoa > Mollusca > Bivalvia > Venerida > Veneridae > Ruditapes > Ruditapes philippinarum. The sequence goes on from NW_026866563.1 coordinate 34,364, forward strand.
CCCCTTTGAACCTGAAAACATCTTTTGGGTAGGGGCAAATGTGTTGGGTACAGTAGGTAGGGAAGAGGAAATAAATTAAATTTTATTTCAGGCCTTAGTATTAATGACAATATGCGGGATAAATCAATCTCAATATCAATTCATTCGTTAGTTCTTTAACAAGATTGACTTGTTGTTTAATTATCTCGATAAGAATTTAAAAAAGTTTCAAACTTGTAACTATTCAACCTTTATTATGAAAAAAGTTATCTAATATATACATGTCCTTACAAATACATTCAAGATATTTACGTACTACATCAAACTATTAAGCAATGGCACGATGAAGAAATAAGCAAACATACAAACTTATAAATTTAAATAAACAAAAGTAGATAAGCGATGCATTTTTCATTTGGTTCTCTGTTTATCAAAATTTTATTAACTAACTTGGCAAAAACTCGCATTTGTAAACATGTATCTTGTCTTCACTACCACCAACAATAAGTCTACATCTTTCTCTGTCGAAACACATAGACTGCGGAAATGAAATATTTAATGGCATGTTATCTACAGTCCGATGCTTTTTTCCATTATAATCCAGCTGATGAATACTGTTTGTTTCATCTAATACAAGAACAATACCTTCACCAACCATACATATATCACGTAAGCGATAACCGTCAAATTGTTCGTCGAATAAATGATTTCCTTTGTCATCTGTTGTAGTTAGATCGGTTTTTGCCTTGAAGTAGAGTCGTTCCCCATTGTCACTTATAGCAATTAAGGGACTGTAGGTTTTGTCCGGATAATGATAGAGCACATGCTGTTGTGTACAGTCTTTGTTATAATTGTAAATTGTGTATCTACTGCAAATATAGAGTGTGTCACCGTGACAAGCTAGATCGTAACATTCATGATCTAGCTTCACTAATTGTGTCAGGTTAATATTATCTGATATATTCACGTACTGTATGGAATTGCCACTTAAACTAGCAACAGCTGTATCGTTGCCTATATAACATACAGAAAAGGGATGTTCAGTTACATCACAGTGACTTATTACCTTGTACGAACTGTCCAATTTCTTCAGTCTGTTATTCAAGATGTCAGCAAGGAGAACTTCACCATTAGGAAGCATACACATACTAGTGATAATACACTCATCTTGATCATTTTTGTTTCTATTTATCAAAGTATTATCTATCCTAACGCTATAAACCCCTTTTATACTTTTGATGTTGAGACGACGTTTCTGTTCAACGTAAGACCTTTCAGATGTAACTTGTTTTATTCCAAGACATGTGCTGTATGAATAGAAAAAAAACAATTATTTTTTTGACCTTCTTTCCATTTATGATTATGAATACAAAATATATCACAAACAAAAATATCGACAAACACTAGCTTTACAATTATCTAGCATAGTGCAGAAACTTCTATAGACTTTTACACATGTTTCAATGACATGACTTTAATTATAGACATTTAATAACATGGCTCACATTTCAATATGACATATGTGTATATACGAGGGGTTATCAAAAAATTCGTTGACTTTCTTTGTTGCTTAAAATATATTTGAGATATTGATTTGAAATTCTTACACTGCTTAGAAGAATAAGAAACAAATAAACATAGAAAAAATCATGTAAGTAGCTTCATATTAGCTTCATATATAACAACAATATTTAATTTAACATAAACACATGTCGGTGACAGCGGCGCACTCCAAAATAATTTTGACGTCAACGTCATAATAAAGTATAAAATGTACTTCAACGTTACGCAGTCAATGACCGTTACTGCTTCTCAAAGTAATGTCCATCACTAAATTTCTTATGCCACTCACATCACTAATGATCATGAAATTTTATTTTATCTGTTCGCCTGCTGATTGTATCATTCCCAAATTACCACAAAATTTTATGATTGCGCGATTTTCTAGTTTTTGCGTGTCCATTATTTTCCCGTTGTTAACAATAACGGCGTTTTGGCGTTTCTAGCGATATCAACAAAAATTAAAAGAAATGACATCCATAATTTTAAAGAATTTTATTTAAATGACGTCCTAGAAGAAACATGCGATGTTTACCGGGTTTCTACTTAAATTATTAGTTTTTAGCAAAAAATATACGATGACTAACTGCACTTTTCTACCTTGCGCCGGATGCCGAGTATGTGCTTATCAAAAGCAATATAAAATCATTATTTATTGACGTATTTAATTGTTCCTGATAATGTTCTACAAGGTATGCTGATAAAATTCCATTAAAGTACAAGCTGACGTTCAAGAGATGTTTAAAAAATCGACGAATTTTCGGATAACCCCTCGTACGTTGTGTATATATGGTGTATATTTAAACTGCTTTTTTCACTGTAATTATGTTCTTCAGCTTAACTGTGAACAATAACTATTATTATAATATGAGCCGCGTCACGACAAAACCAACATAAATGGGTTTGCGACCAGCATGGATCCAGACCAGCCTGCGCGTTCGCGCAGTCTGATCAGGATCCATGCTGTTCGCTATTAGTTTCTCTACTTGTAGTAGGGTTTGTAAGCGAACAGCATGGATCCTGATCAGACTGCGCGGATGCGCAGGCTGGTCTGGATCCATGCTGGTCGCAAACCCATTATGTTGGTTTTGTCGTGACGCGGCTCATATATATTTAAAGGGCGTGAACGTAAAGATTTAAACAAAGACAATAACGATGGAAGGGAATATTTGCCAGTATATTTAATATACCTTGTGACATTATAACTGAATTCTTATGATTTAAATTACTATCCGAATTTCATTGTTGTTTCCTGATTTAGTAATTTATATCTAATAATTAAAATAGGTCGCTCATTGTTGCCGTTTACAATAATTTCTCCCGATTGAGAGGTATCGGTGCCATCGGTAAGTATCACAGGCAGTCGGTTCGTGTATAGTATACATGTACATGACCACGCCCACCAAGTGAACTTCAAAATGCTAGTGAGACATTGACCTTTAAAGGTAGGGACGTGATAATTGGACGCGACACATCGTCTTGATGTTGTAGACATTTATGTTAAATTATTTTAAAATCCTTCTATGCATGACAGTTAAAGCCCGGACACGATTGTGTGTACCTATTTATTCTAATTGTGATTATGTGACATTTATGCCCAGTTTTTTTTTAAATCATTCTATGCATGACAAAGTTATAGTCTGGACACGAATGTGCGTACCTATTTACTCTAATTGCGATAATGTGAAACTTCAAAATAAAAGCGTGACCTTGACCTTTGAGGCAGGGACGTGGTTCTTGGGCGCAACACATCGTCTTGATGTAGTAGACATTTGTGTCAAGTTATTTAAAAATGTATGACAAAATTACAGTCGTGACACGAATGAAGTGGGAACTCGCAGACGGACGGACGGACAGACAGACGGTGCAATTATATTATGCCTCCCTTCTGGGGCATAAAATGAGTGGGCGTGTTCATTGACATGTATACTATCCAAGCCACGCACCGACTGCCTTTGGTAAGTATTAGTCCGTTAGATCGAGCGTAAATCAGGTCATAATTATTCTGTATACGTCATTAATGAAAGAATCAGGGCAATCTGTTTCACATTAAGAATGCTTATATAACCAAGTTTATTTAACATTAAGAGTATAAGTCATTTTTGAATGTACATTGTTATACATGTACCCGAGATTAACAGACATAAAAAGTACATATACACATGTATGACAGACAGAAAACGGTTATTGAAATTCTGTCCCACGAAAATTGAAAAGGTGTGTATTTCTGGGTTTATGCATACACATTCTATCAATTTCTATATATTGCACGTATAAAACTGACTGTACGTTTATACAATATCAATTTCATATATAATCGTATGCACTTGTATTTGGGGAAAACTATATCCACACCTAATTTCAATTAATTTCTGGTATTGAATCAATTTTAAAGCGCTCAGAAATATGTGTTGAATTTGCCAAAAACTGGTGTATAAAAAAAACCAGCCTGTATTATAACCAAATGTATGAACACTTTGTTTGTACCTATAATTCTGTAAGTTTCGTGTTTATTTATAAGCATATGTGCAAAAGGTCTGCACTCCTTCCTTCTATCAATTGCTATTTTGTTAACTGAATGTTAGACATATTTGTATAAATTGACAACCTGAACGTTTCTTAGAAATCGCGACAACCAAGATTAGCGGCGATATTGAAATGTAGGTATTTATGGAAAACCGTAAGGTCTACGTGGTTATACGACGGCGCGATAATGCGATGACGACGGTCCGATAATGCGACAATGTGATAATGTGATGACGATAATACGATAGTGCAATACGTTTAGCTGGTCATCATTTTTTCGAATGACGTACAGTACATTAAATTTGCTGACCACGATGACATCAACGGTATTTCGTAGGTTTTAAAAACGTTAATAATTGTTTCCTACCGGCCGTGTGGTGATATTGGACACCGAGGTTCTGCGGTCCTCTTGTCATTATGAACATCGTCGGGCCATTATCGCACAATGGCGAGCAGGGGAACTAAGTATTAACCTCTAAGAAATATGTTGTTCAAAATCGAAGTGTAAATTCCTCATGGTAAGAAAATGGTTGTTACTTTCATAAGTTGTACAAATTATCTGCCCTATAAATGAAGGGCCAATTACAGCGCAAAAACAAAAAACCAATGTATTAGTAACTAAATTACACAGAAGGCTGTTGATATGATGTTTGAATCAATGGTTGTTACTTTCATAAGTTGTACAAATTATCTGCCCTATAAATGAAGGGCCAATTACAGCGCAAAAACAAAAAACCAATGTATTAGTAACTAAATTACACAGAAGGCTGTTGATATGATGTTTGAATCATAGGTGCATCGCATCATTTTAAAGAGCTAATTTTGATAATTGATAAGATAAAAAAAATTAATAATAATAATCATGCAATAATAGTTTGCATGTTTACAAAATAAAATAAATACGATCAGTTTCAGGAAAAAAAGACATGTATAAAAATGTGAAAACAGCAATTACAAGCTTAAAATAAAAATTTTGGTAAATTGTAAAGAATAAGCATGTCAGAATATCACAAAACAAAAGACAAACCAGCGCGTAATCCCTTTAATAAATACCTTGCACTTTTTCAGGAATTAAGGTATTATAATTCTAATTAAAAGTTAACTGTTAAATAAATACAAAGAACTATTAGCAATGCTGGAATTTGCCGATATAAAATATTTTGTTAGCTTTGTTTGTTTGTTTGGTTTAACGGCGTACTGGTCAACACAGTTTAGGTCATATAACTCCGGAAACAGAAAGGGATAATTTTGGCTAACCTCGGATGCTACAAACGTCAAAGCAACAACGGGGGTCAAAACCAAAAGAAACTATTTAGTCGTCCACTGTATCTCAGTGTAGACCAAATGATACATCGGCCAGTCGCTATAACGAAAAGACTTATTATTCTGCCAACACTCGAATATTTATCAAAGGTGATGACTATAATATATTTCATTCGTCTTACTTACCAAATAAATTTAAATTATTTCAATATGCTAAAATGAGGGATACAATTAAAGTGTCGGGTCAATTTAAAGTATCAAATGATTATCTTTTTCCAAACTATAAATTTTCTAATTTGTTTACAAATTTTTTAAGAGATAATCAAACTTAAATGCTTCTGACAGATAAGTTGTCGGTCATTGTTGCACGATTTTAAAATTCGTTTGTTTAATTTGATACTTTTTGTTCTATATTAACCACTATAAATTACTGATTTAAAGAAGTGTATAATTACCCATGTTTTGATTCTCTGCATGCTGTACATAAAAACGTGTCATGGTCTGGACAATAGAGAGTACATTGTGTATGTTGATGCTCGGTACAAGTCATAGATCTGGTTACGCCGGTAAAGTCTGAGGACAGTAGATTTACGCTTTTAAATATTTGTACATGTTTTTGTGTTTACAGAATAAAAATTATCAACCTATAAAGTTTTTCAATAATCCTTACATATTTTAACGATATTGCGCAAAAGATTTTTAAAAATTAATTTTGATTTAGTCATTTAATACATTTAAGGTGATTCCGCTTTGTCAGCCATGTTTGTTTTCACAAAGTCTGTCCAAAGTGAAAGTAGGCCAAAATTCATAACAACAAAGCTCAAATTGTTATATGATAAGCCATTTGCAAGTACACTTCAAGTTCTATGTTTTAAAGACTATTTTAAACAAAAATAAAAATGATAACAATAAGAAAATCTACCTTAAATGGGCTAAATTTCTGAAGACCAAAAGCATTCTGTTGCAAAGTTTTATGCACATTTCATGAATGGTAAAATCCAGTTTAAGGTCTATTTAAGTGCCAACAAATGCCATTTTTTGCAGAAAATACAAAAAACTTTTAAAAACTTAAATGTTAGGAAAGTGTTTTATCTGACCTTGAAAAAACAGGGCCACCATGACATGTGTAAAAAAGTAGTACCATGAAAATAAACATCATTTACCTATTTCTTGTGTACATGACAAACAGACACACTTCACTGTTACACATAAAAGGTTAGATTTTAAAGTTTGATTGTGTTTTCATTTAAATTGTAGTTCATAAGGCTATAAATGATGATTGTTTTTCTTGCTTTTTTTACAAAAAATAATGGAGGCCATGTGCTTAGAAGGACATGAGATACTGATTTATTTGGAGTTAAGTTTTGAAAGATTTTTGTATTTGCTGCAAAAAATAGCTTTTGTTGGCACTAAAACAGACTTTAAAAAGGATTTTGCCATTGATGGAATGTGCCTAAAACTTTGCAACAGAATGTTTTTGGTCTTCAGAAATGTAGCACATTCACGGTAAATATTCTTATTGTTATCATTTTTATTTTTGTTTATAATTGTCCTTAAAATATAAACCTGGAAGTGTACTTTCAAATGTATCATCATTTTACAATAAGAGCTTTGTTGTTATATGAATTTTGGCCTACTTTCACTTTGGACAGACTTTAGTGAAAACAAACATGGCTGGCAAAGCGGAATCACCTTAATATGCACTGATTACAAAAAAAAACAGAATACACTGTTAAATATAAAATATATCATATATCATAATTATTCATATTTTACTTACACAGACGTTGTTTTACTTTCTCTATGCCATTTGAAGAGCAATTGGCAATTATGTCATGCGATTCAATGTCACATTGCACAAGTAACCATCGTCTAAGCTCAAACAGTTCTTGATGAAATCCGTTACTGCTGATAGCCGTAAGAAAATCTTCCATGGCCTTCGAACTGGTGCAGTTGATTTGTATGTCTGTTGACGATTGGTCAGTGGTAGAAATATCAACGATGCGGCATTTCTTTATGGCCTTGATGAAATCTACGAGGTGGTAGACTGGTGTATCAGTTGATATTTCATCAAAAGACGAACCAGTCATATCATCGTTATCTTTAATATAATCTCTCATTACTTCATAAATTCGTTGATTCCCTTCAGCACTTTTTTCACCATTTTTAGCAATAACATTTATCTGTAGATCAAGCAAGAATTGCTCTGAAAAACAAAAAAAAAAAACATAATACATGTAGAGAATCAATGCACGGTTTAACGTGCATCAAAATATGCAGATATTAATGCACACTCAAATTGCATGTGTATTAGCTTTTTTCTCAAATAAGTTACATTTCGTTCCGTTATTTTTTTTCATATAAATGTTACACAGGTTTCGTCATGTTTTCCCTTTTTGCGCGCTGAGTAATGCATATTAAAAACAAAGGGCATGCTTGCGTAATTAAATCGGTAAACATGTTTCCGTCTTCGTTTATATATTCCTACGTGCGCAGTTTTTATGAAAGAACAACAAGGAAAGTTAGAGAATTAGTATTTTAAATATGAATAATTGATATAAGTAAATGTATTTCAAATATAGCTAGTTCAACAGTCAACTTACTTTAGTAACATTCTTATTTAAGTCCTCAAACAAGTAAATGTATAAAATAACAATAATGTTCTAAATGTGTTTTTCCTTTTGTCTTCTTTTCAATGCTAACAAAATTTTATTGATAAGAGTTGTGAATTCACAGGGTTTTAAGTATTTTTTCATTATGTACCTTTAAGACTCTTTTGTTTTCCTGCAGATCTAAAATTTAGCATAAGCTGAAGCTCATTTTCTTTATCTGTAAATAAAAACACAACTCGGGAAATTACGAACATTTATGTAAAAAATATTCAATAATGCTTAACAGAATATATGCGTGTCCTATTTTTAAGTAATTCGGCATGTATATGATGGGAAGAATACATCTTAGACCAAATATTTTACAAGTTATTTTCTACATGAACAACACTTGTTCGTAACTTTTAAACAACAACACTGTTTCTGTCCATAGTAACAAGTCCGCTAAAAAAGAAAAAGTATGCAAACTCCGGAATGTTTTCTATTATAGACAAAATAACTAGAGATATTAATTGATTATTCTTTCACAAGCAATACGTTTTTTTTAGAAATTTGATATTCTTTTGATTTTTTTATAGAAATAAAAACGTTTCTTGCATGACCTTTTTTATAGTGTCAAATCCTAAAACACCCCTTTTTGAAATATGTCTATTCAAACATCATTTTATTTCAAAGTCTGATTCTTTTTCTAGCTTCATTATTTTAATTCTTCTTTCTCTTTGTAGCTATTTATACATTTTGTACGTATATCAGTATAACATAAGTTAAAAACATTATGTCAATTTTGCATAATGTTACTGTTTTGTCAAATCCAACAGTTATATCATAAAAAGGAACCAATTTATGAATTTGTGCAATTTAAGGGAATAAAAGTAATTCTTTTCAAACGGATACAGAATTTTTGAACTACACTGTTACGTATCTCGATAATACTTATGTTTGATTTTAAATCCTTGTCTAATGACCTAGTAGAATTTTCGTATAAGGATAAGCTCTTATTTGTTCAAATAAATATTCAAGGACAAACCTTTTATCTGTTGCTCTATCAGTTGAAGTTTCAATTCATGCTGAAGAAAAAAATTTAAAGTGTTACATTATATATATTATTCGAACCATTCGATTATTGTGCATAAACATTACGAAGAAGGAACTAAAATTTAATTATATATATTTTGGTAATATTCATTTAATTCCTTATTTTCTGAAACCCAATATAATACTTACAGAACACTGGAATAGTTCGGATACCATCGTCTAAAGACTACATTTGATTACCTAAGATAGAAGTCAGTAGGTAAGAACTGACCACAAAGTATATGTACGTAATAACACTTATGTCATTCAAAATTGTACTCTTTTCCATTACTAACGAATGTTATGTTCAAGAAATCTAAACAAAGCTATATATTCAAGCGTGCATGATGGTTAACAGAGAGACATGTAACAATGACAGGTAAGAGGCATCTGTTTTAACATCTGTTTCTCAGTAATGATTCGTATACAATAAAAAGACTAGCAACTTTAGAATCGCAGTATTTTTAAAAGACCTTTTGAACTTATTATCCATTGTAATAGACTTGAAAAACAATATTGCCTTACTTTATCGGCCGTAAAAGCATGTTCTAACAATACTCAAATGCATTAGCTATAACACTTGCCTGTTTTTGTGCTGTTTCGTATTTCTCTTCTAATCTAGACATCCCATGCGCTCTCAGCTCTCTCATCTCATGTTCAAGGTTAATCTCAATCTGATTTTGTTGCACCTGTAAGAAATTTATGATAGGACTCCGGTCCGTAAACTCATTTGACGAATTTGTCTTTTTCATACAATACACACATGTCTGAATGCATATTAGGCCCATTTTATTTCATAAGAATGGAAGGACCTTTAGTATCACTTGACATCAAAGTATGTACTACAAGAGAAGGTCAAAATGAACTTACGTTTATCCAGGTTAATTTTTTTACAACAAACTCCCGAATTATTTTCATGTAATAGGCTTTGTTGATAATTTTTTACATTCTGTATTGTTGCAATCTTGTTAATACTCAAATATTTGACTGTGTATATGTGTGAAAAGCCTAGAATTAACGAACTCACGTTTGCAAGATGATACAGATTGATCCACTACAATGTTACAACAGATAAAGTTATTGTACTTACTATTATAGACAATAATGTTCTCACTATTATAGTCAATAAATGTGTTTCACAATTATGCAAAAGACCTGAACGCACTATTACAAATTATACATGTATTGCAAAATAACAAGTTGTTAAGAATTTAGAAATTGCTAAAGTATATTTTGCAACAAATATTACAAAATTGATCAATATATTCTTAATTAATACATTTAGAAAGGAGACGATTTATTACATAAAGAACCAATACAATGTATCCCAATCGGCAAATTTTGTCTTTATAATTACTCTTATAGGATAGTTACCTTATCTAGTAAATGTAAGGCATTTACAACGCCTGGCTCCCCTTTCAGAGGTGTATTGCCATGTTTGTCCTTGATTTCTAGTACTTCTTTAAACATTTTGATAAACTTGTTTAGTTGATTTTCAGAAAGTTCATAGTTTGGACTGTGAAGAATATCATTCCGCGCTGCCCGTGCCTATAAAAATAAAACTTCAATATTTTAATTCTCATTTTAATTTGTTGCTAAAACACTCTATTTACAAATTAAGCAACTTTAAAGCCAATTCGAAAAGGCTTTTCTAGAATTGCACTTTAAAGGCTAAATATCAAAGAATGTTCAATTGAGATAACAACCAACAACAGATGATAACTGTGGTTGAGATGTTTACCTGTGCAAACGCATCTATTTTCCCATCGATGATAACTTCTCCAAGCATCATTTCTATATAAATGTTGTTTATACACATACTAAGTAAACCAGAGCAGTCGACGTCTTTAGCTGATTGTTTGTCTTTGTAGCCAGTAGTATTTATAAAGCATGTAGCAACACTCCATGGATCACTGCTCCATTTCTGGACATCCGTGTTCGTGAATGATGGATCTTGAAAGCGATGATTACAAACTATTTTATTATAAACGTTGCCACAAAATCCCCCATTTGGACACAATAGTCTTGACTTTTTTTTCTGAATCTTAGTACATAAACATTGATGTTTTCCTTGCCGTGGGCATTGATCTTGTTTATGTGGGAGAAGACTTCTCTCTGTACAAGTGTTGCATGTATTTCCAAGAGTTTTCATTAGATCATTATGATGTTTGGCAACAACCTTTTCGGAAAAATCCTCTAAACCTATTTTCAAATATTTTAACGCTAGAGCTCCTCTCATCCAATTTCTGTACACTTCTTGTGTTATCTGTCTTCTGTGGATAAGGTCTGTTTCCACTAAAATACATTGAAGAAAATTGCATCAATGATTTTCTGGTATCTGTCGAATTGGTATTAAATTAATTGCATTGTTTGCTTTTAAGATTTATCAGCTATTACCCAAACCTATTGAATAAATTAACGACTTTTATGTAAAGGACCTGATAGAGATTAAAACCAACTATTAATAGTGTCGGTATTACAAAAACAAAGATAACATTTATATATGTTTACCTTGTATTTGAACTGTTGTTTTAGATGAGACATTTCCAAAGTCAATTGTATATTCACCCTCGTCGTGTAGTTTTACATTCATGATCTTCAATTTGTGGGTAGTACCATTTGCTTGTATAACCTTTCTACCAGATGATTGTAGAATTCCCCCTTTGTATCGCCAAACAGGTTTACTCGTGAGAAGGTTCACCTTACACTCTATATCAATGTTTCTATTCTCGCTAACCTCAATTTTGGTAGGCAAATCAACGACCACACTTAATGCTTCATCTGTCAAATGAATTACATAATGATAATTAAACGAATCACACTTGATTTGTAATTAATTGCTTCGATCATTATGGAATAAACTGTTGCTAACATTCGCCAATGTTACCTGTCATACAATTACATTTCACTTAATCAATTACTATCTTGATTATTCCTATTTCGATTTTAACTGTTCAGTTACAAATTATATTTAAAAATGTTAGATTGCCAATCAAACTAAAGTTAAAGCCTAATCAAAGATCTCAATGTTATAATTAAATTTTTTGCTTTCTAGATATAAAAACTTGAAAGTTATAAATAGTAAATGCCATGGTAAGGTATAACTATTTCTTTATCTGTTTCTAAGCATTGAAACAGAACACGAGCATTATTGTTATAATTCGATTAAAGCGTACCTATAACAGTAAGTTCAGCTGTAGTTGAAATATGGCCACATACACACGAATATTGACCCGTATCTTCCAATGATGCACGGGAAATCGCTAACCAATGATTGCCATTCTTGCTCATGACCATAACATTATTTGAAATTTCAACCGGCTTGTTATCTTTCCTCCACTCAACATTTTCATCTGTTGGAAGGTTGAGTTTACATGTCAAAATAGCCGAATCATTGATGTAGACATATTTGTTCTGAAGTTCTTCAGTGAACATTTGGCCTGAAGTATATTATATTTTGTTTATAAGATTATAATTCAGCTATATCAAGTTATTGTTTATTATTACCCCTCACTTTTTGGAAATCTTAATTTCCCATAAGTCACTGGCAGTTATTCATACAATCAATGCAACTGAAGTACGTAAATAAAAAATGTGTACTGTTACATAGGTAATATTACTTTTTAGAGTATAAAATCGGGTCACTTGGTTTATTTTCTTAAACAAATATGGAAGCCATTCGTTTTTCTCTATTCAACCTCTTATTTTTCGAATTTCACCACGAAGGGCAATTACCAGATAACTTATTGAAAGACAGAAATTTTAGTTGTTTGCATCTTGAAAGTATTTCTCGTACTATTTGTCTTTTGGTTGAATTATTGATTGTTTTGAGTCCTCTTACAACTTGTAAGGCAAGGACAGTTGAGTTATTGTTAATCTTAGTTCAATTTTGTTACAGGTAGATTTAGTTGAAGTTTTCAGATCATTGCATTATTCGTTCGGGGTAATAAAATAAATAATAAATGGCTTTGTGAGAAACAGTAAAAATATCATCCCTCGTAAAAATACTGTTACCAGAGGCGTTATACTGCTTGTGTCATTATCAAATTGAAGAATGTCTCATATTTTATGATATACTTTGCATATAGCATATAATTGTATTATATATCATTTGATTGACCATGCATTGTATCAGTTTGACTCATGTTGAATACAAATTTAGAATATACACACTCACTTAATTTTATATTCGATCCTGGCTATCTAAAACAATAATATCGCTATAGCTAAAGATTAACACTATTTGAAAACTTGCATATAAACATGTTCATGAAGTAATGTATTTGGATACAAAATAACCATATGAATAAAATTAAATTCATACTGTAACACAAATACATACCATTGGTCTGGAGCTTTTGGTGGTTCTCTTCGCCAATCATACCATTCTCTGTAGCGACATCTACATCAATTGCAATTTTAAGATGTGTTTTAATATCATTTGTCTGTGTTATTTTGTCAATCAGTGTTTCGCTTAATTTCATTGATTTTGATTCAAATGAAAACATCATACGTTTACAATCAATATTAGCTTGGGCGTCTATGAGCGTTATCAACTCGAGTAATTGTTTGTGCAATAAATTCTTTTTCTCGTTGTAGGTATTGAATGTTAGGAAGGCACATTCGGCGTATTGTTCAATATCTTTCCTCTGATCATATATACATTGAATGGCTTTAACTCCTGGTTCAGTTAGATCAGATTTAAACAAAACTAATGTCACAGCACATAATTGAAGTGTGTCCCACGTATCAATGTCGTCATTGACATCATCTTTTTGAATTAATTGAAGAAACTCTGTTTCGTACTGGGTTTTAAAAGCATCTCTATTCTCATTTAGCACAATACCAATACTTTTTCCACATTTTGTCTCTTCCCTTTTAATTATGGCCTTCAATGCGATATGCGAAGCTTGTTCCAGTAATAATATATGATAAAGGTAGTGTTCATGCCCTCTAGTGATATCACAGCTCTTCTGTAACAATGATTAGAATAGTTTTAGAGGTTTGATTTCCTATGGATGAATTTCAAAATTCGATTTGATATTTCATTTTGTGCAACCTTGTCCGCTTTTTGCTTGAAAATACCATAAAATTCCGTTTGGATAATTCAAAAAATCAGCAAAACAAGCATATCAATAAGGTAAGAAAAAGTAATAACAATTATTTTGCAACTATATATTATGCGTAATCTATAAAGGAATGTAAATACAAAAATTATGATAAACATTACCGATGGTTCCATCTCATTTGTTTAAATTCCCATTTGTCTGATCAAGATGATATGTGACTGTCTCTGAAGATAGAACAATCATCAATATTTTATTTCACTAATAATAATAATAATAATAATAATAATAATAATTATAATAATAAAATGATAATAATAACAATAACAACAACAAAAATTTAAATATATGCATAAATTTAAATGTAAGTGTAACTTCTGGAGTTCAATAGTGCATTGTAAGAATTCGTTTAATGCATGTTCGGATTTGTAACAGTTGGTTGAAAATTCGGTATTTATTCGGGGTAATGAAATGATAATAAAACACATAGGTTTGTGAGAAACAGTTAAGATACCGTCCCTCGTAAAATTCTGAAACCATCAGCATTTCCCCGGGATGATAGTTTTATTGTTACAAACTTTTATGTCCTTTTTACAACCGACTTTGGTTTTAAACAACATTGTCTTGGATATCAATACTTTTAACAGTTCATACATATATTCTACAGTTTGTAATATAAAGTGTATATGGTTATCTGTCATATTTTCCTGTTGAAGAAGCTATTGTTTGAAATCGTTTAACCAAATAACCTATAAAAGTCAGTGAAATGTAACTCCACTACTTTACTGTTATATCAGCTCAAATAAGGTCACAAAATATTGTATCTCTGATTGAAACTTTTGAATTGCTATACTGAAGATTTTGCTACACATATTTTCATTCACAGTGACGTTTCCCGTGATATTTTCGTTACAGGGCAGTGTACTGTGTTTTTGTTTTTTATCTCGAACAATTTCAGAAAGACTGCAGTTAATTCATCGCCTGTATAGTTCATGTCAATTATAATATACCAAAAACAAACATGTATCTTGTATGAAATCTTTCCGTGAAAAATACAGTTTAAATGAAATGAAACAAAAAAAGATTATGTACCTCCGAAATTGTAGCTAATATTGTTTCTTGTTATGAACTTTTGTTAAATTTGTAGAGTATATGTCAATTACATAAGTCACGGGCCTTAACCCAACCATGTGTATAACTATAGAGAAAATGTTCAAAAACAATTTTTTTATTGTCCTCGTCAAATGATGCTGAAGGGTCGAGGGCATCCCAAACAGCATCTTACAATGTCATTTCATGTATAATTATAAACTGTATACAATGACAAAAAACAACAACAACAAACCCCCCCCCCACACAAAAACTTGCCCACCTTTGTTACATGAACCATTGGTAGAATTTTCTTTGCTAAAAGAAAAATATTTAAATATAAACTTAGTCTGAGGCGTCCTGAAAAATATTTTTGACAATTTTCCATTCTTTTTCAAAATCTGATAATGTATTTCTTTTGAAAGCTATATTTCTGATTAAATTTTATTAAAATTGAAGAAAAAATTTGAGTCTAGGGAATGTCAAAGTTCCATTTAAAAATCTACTTTAAAAAATGAACTGTTTTATTAATAGTAATGTATTATACAGTGGTATATTGTTTGTACCTAGGATAGTTTTTCTTTCATTCACTTGCATTTGTACATTATTTCTGTCGCATACTAATTTTACCTCTATTGAGAAGCCTAGATTGGAGTCTAGATGTATGAAACATGACCAAAAGAGATGCTCAATGCTTTCATTTTCTACATTACAATAAGAACAAAGTGGGGAGTCTTTCAATTTTAGTTTGAAAATGTACTCATTTACTGATAATATTCTATGTAGTATTCTAAATTGTAGCCATTGTGCACTAGTATTTTTGGTGTTGTTAAACGGCAAACTATAATAAGATTTCCATTTGTTTTGTTCAACTGAAAATTTATGTTGCCATTTAATCTGATTTGTTGGTTTTTCAGTGTTATTGTTAAATATTTTGTATATGGCATTGGTACCTTGTTTATTCTTAATAAAAAACAATTTCACTAACTAAACAGTATTCCTTTCTAATTAAAGGATTTAGATTTTTATTTCGTATACATTTAAATCAGGCGTAGTACTATTTATTTCAATCACAATGTTTTGAAGTGTTATGGGAAACATAAAGCAGGCCTAGTCTGAATAGCAGGAACTCGTTTTATATAGAACATCATTACTACTTATCAAGCTAGGTAAGTTGGTTTTACTTTTTATATAGAATTTAACTGTTGAAGATCTTGTCATGTGTACTGAGCAAATATTTAACAATGCATTTTCGTCAAAAGCACGCCAGATAAACTCTTAATTCTAAATATTCGTAACATTCCCCTTTTTGAACAGCAAAGTGATTTTAAAGTTTCTCAACAAAACATACATTATTTTATTAATTCTTGACAGATTTAAAAGGTAGGAAAATAAAAACCGAATATTTGCTTTGAAAATGACAACATAGCTCGTGTGTTATAGGAGGCGACGGACCACTTTTAAAAAGTGATCTTTAAAATAAGACATAACACCATTCGGTTGGCATTCACTTATTTATATGCATTGTATAACTTTAAGATACAATTAAGATTTTGCTGTAAATATCACATCTTTTGTAGCATAGAGTGATAGTTTATATAATATATACTTGTGATAAAATGAATGTGTTTCCAATGCATTTTCTTGTTTGTTTTACTTTTGTAAATGTGTGCTGGAACAATAAAAGTACTATCATGGCAGATATCTACTAACTTGCCATTTCAAACTTTAAAAATATTTTATTTGGTTATATCTTGGTTCTATTTCCACCTATCTAGCTTTCATGAAAATAAGTAGTTCTGATTTTCTCCGCAAATGGTTGACTACTTATCCGACATTATTTTTGAGCCGCGTTCGGAAACAATAATGGCGATTACGATGGTCATTCAATAGGTTCTGTTACTGGGTCAAAATTTTGTATCTGTTACGTTTTATGAGAATGGTGTATGCATCCCCTACCAAACTACATTTTTGTTATCTTTCGGTCCAGTTTAGAAAAGCTGAATAATAGTATTGTTTTAGGAATTGTTGCAGACACTGAAACATTGCGTTGCTAAGAGACGTATTTCTTTTACCAGAAGGTATATTTTAAGCCTTGAAAACAGAAACAAGTCGCAGGGACATACATCAAGCGCATAAGGAGCATGAGACTGTATGACGAGATTAATAAGGCAATTGAGCGTATTCTCCATTGGAACAAAAAAATAATCTCTGTACTATCCCTTTTTGAAATAAAAGACCTTTTTATCTTTTCGAAAAACACTGTTATCGACCCTTTTTGTAACTCAAACACATGCACACAACTTTAATCACCTGCCAGCAATGAAGAAATAGCCTGAAAATGGCGGTTTTTGTATGTTTTTAGAATACCATGGGCATACTATAGGCGGGCGCTGTTACTTTTGCTCCTTTGTGGGCAAATCGGGTACTCATCTGGAGCAAACCTTTCTTTGACCAAACGCTCGGTTAAAATGAAATGAATACGTCTTTCTGATATTGCAGTACAAATAAATCCGTAACCATGCTTTGTTATAACCTTCACAGCAGCAATGCTTGCCATGGGAAACGATGTTGAAGGCCTACCTAAACGGCAGTCATCCCTGAGACACCATTTCCTAGATTTTTAAGCTTTGACCCATCCAAATACCGTGCGCTTTGAAATGGCCAGAGGTCCATGTATGACAAACGAAATATTATATATATGCATTGCAGCAATATCATGTCTAATGCGACATAAAATATAGAATCATATTTCAGTATTGTTGTTCAGTGTACAAAATGTTAATGGTCTGTAAATTTGTCAGTGAACATGACTGCTATTGAACGCCCCAACAGCAAAATGTTCTTTAATAATATTTGGATAAAAGTATTGAATGATCATCGTTATACTATTATGAGTATGATGATGATAGCAACGGCGACGCTTATTATGATTAGGATGATGCTTATGATGAGTATAATGTTAATGATGACGTTAGTTATGATTAATTTCAGTTCAGAAAATTAGACAAAATGCTTTTTAAAAAATCGTGTTATTTTAAAATTGCCGTTGCAAAAAAAGTTACAAGAGTTTTCAATAATGATTATAACAATGGCTCGTTAAGCATTTGTTTGAATTAAACGTTTTAAGCACTTTAAATAGCAAGACAATGACAAAAGTATCCATGGTGAATGCAAATATCCATGCATTTTTACAAAAAAAGTGAAACAACAACAAAACAATTAAAACAATAAAACGAAACAAAACTTTGCAACGTTTTAAAGGAGGCCTTAAAAGAAATTAATATACGTAACAGTTATCTAAAGCGAGTAAAATATGGGTTACATTTTCCAAAAAAGGGCCCGGCAAAAAGAAACCGTTAGCTTTTTACATATAAATCACTAATATCGAGATGATTAACTAGGTGCTTGGGACGAAATAAGCCAAACATAGTATCCTTAGAGGGATTTGTTATTTGAAAGCTATACATAATCAAAGTTCAAATTGTAGGAGTGCAATTGATTGAAACACCCTCCATGTACACTGAGATGGGCATAATTTCAGTTTAACCTGGACAGGGTCAATATTTATTCAATGGGCATGATTGATATCACATTTGTAGCTCAGAACTTCGTAGTTTCACAAAGAGAGACACACGTGTTTTCCAATGAAAATGTATATAAATCGAGTGATCCCCTGGTTTGATTTTTCCTATCTTTATTTCTTAAATAATATATATCATTATGAACAATTGTACTAAAGTGAAGAGATATTTTTGAAAAAAAAATTCTTTATTATAGATTTATAGATTTCAATTCTTATATACCTTCTCATTGTTCATTGTCCTTATTTGAGATTTAATTACAGATTAAAGTAAATGCATATACATTGATCAATAAAAACGATTTTAAATTCACTCCAATCTCTTGAAAAACAACAATAGATGATACATATATGAAATAAGAATGGACGGATGTTCTGTAACAGCTTTATCTTCTTAACACAGGCACCATAAACCATAACTAAACATATTAAAATAAAAACTATTGCTTTTATATACAGATTTGTTGCACACGAGGTAAGCGCATCCATTTTGACTTTTTTCACCCATACGTATTTTGAGTTCAACATTATGAAGTCAGATACATTCCTCTTACTGACACAAGTTCAGAGAACTTTTATTTGCCAATATAACATGTACTAGATATAATCATCTAAATGTATATTTTGAAAAGTTCTACAAATCTGCGTCGACAGACATTGTTGAATATCAAACGGCGGTAACGATCGAAAGAATGTATGCACGTTTCAGATGAATGATGATGTTTAGTCTGCTTGTCTTCTGCTTGAGATTGATAGTTGTTTCGTCAGTTTGATAGTTATAGTTGTACGATAAATAAAATCAATGTTAATAAAATGTGCAAACACATTTAAATTGAATTTGTATTGAATTCCACAATTTCAATTTATTGCTGCAGCGTTAATTGCGATTTATTATCAACAGGCACATAAAATTTGTTTTAGTTGTCTTATTAATTGTTATTCAGTTTTATATCAGATATTTTTAGATCCACGAACTGCTAGTTATACCGACTGGTCACGTGATGGATCATATTGAAGTACCTTTCATAATATTATGTATAGAAACTGCCTGCTATAATTTGTCATACTAAGACTATATTGAGTTTCTGAAGGCGTTGTAGTTACAATACGTACCTTTACTCATGTGGCAAATACAATAATCATGGCTGTATAAACTTTGATAAGTTAGCGATTTATATTTTTCAAGAAGCTTTAACATCTTTCCTTTAATTCTTGCTTATGGCTAATTTACTTATGAAAGGTATCACCAGAACCCACGGGCGCTAATTCCATTAACTTTACATTTATCGGCCGTGAATAAAATCGGCCGAATAACATAATGTCCTAACCAATGATATCAAGTGTAAAGAAAGAAAAAACAAGCTAAGTTCTAAGTATCTTGAAAATGGCAGTGACAATACTTATACTGTTTATTGAACACGTTTAAGCTCCATACAAAGTTCTTAGTAACATACGTGTTTGTTCTCTCCATTCAAAAAACAAGCAAGCATGTTCTGTAAAAATTACTTAACTGTATCTACGTCGATACCGTTAAAATGGCTTGAGTTTGTTAATGAAGACTGTCTTTTTAGCTCGACTATTCGATTAGAATAAGTAGAGCTATTGTAGTCACCCGAGCGTCGGCGTCGGCGTCTGCGTCGGCGTCGGCGTAACCACTTATGTTAAAGTTTTTGTAATAGTTCAAATATTTTCAAAGTCCATCATTGACATATGGCTTTGAAACTTTGCACACTTGTTCACCATCATGACCCCAACCTGTAGACAGGAGGAGGTAACTCTATCAAGCATTTTGACAGAATTATGCCCCTTTTTTCGCCTTAAAATTTACGTTAAAGTTTTTGTAATAATTCAAATATTTTTAAAGTCCATTGACATATGGCTTTGAAACTTTGCACACTTGTTCACCATCATGACCCCAACCTGTAAACAGGAGGATGTAACTGTATCAAGCATTTTTTTTACCATCAAGCACTAAGAATAGTCGGGCGTTGCTGTCCTACCGACAGCTCTTGTTTCAATTTAAGGACGAACACACTTTTGTTACGCTCGATTTGAGTTTTAAGAGTTGTAACGGTAACAATTATGCAAACGTACCTAATTAGTCGAAAGAAAGTACATAGATCAGATTTCAACAGGATTTGTCCGCCATTTTCAAAAACGGACGGAGGATACTAGCCGCTTTAAATCGTGTTAAATCTATATTTATGGCGAATGTTAGTTACAACCGATCATTGAATTGTGGATATTAGAATACGGATCAAGTTATTATACCTTTATTCTTTTGAATAAATGTGTATTGTTATGAATAACAAGTTTTACAGTGAAGTACCCTTTCGGGCAAAATTTTCGGGTAATTTGACGTAGTTTTCGGAGAAATTGGCCATTTTCAACTACAGCTTAAGATTAGTTCTAGCCCATTTAGAAATAAAACAGTGGACAAGAAACAAAGTTTCAATCCCCTGACAAGTTTAAAAAGCATTTATTTTCATCAAATTAATACTTTTAGAACCTTGCATGTTTTGTTTCTTTTTCAAAATGCCCTATGAAAGATGCAAATTTATGCGATTTAGCTCAATTTCACGCATATATTCTGAAGAAAATAAATACTGTCAGAATACTCAAATTCATGCACCTAAACAATTGTTCTATGCTTAAGATTTATACTAATTTTCAAAGGGCTTTGTTTGTTAACAAAGTCACAGGCAATTTTTAAAAAACATGTATAAACCGTAGTAATATTACGCCCGTGTGATTATCACGCGACACCGGCCTTTCGTAGATATACTAGTCTCCGGTACGGTCGCTTCCGGTCTCCGGTCTCTCCCGGTCTTTTTTGACCGATATTTACGAGATACAGAATAAAAAAATTAATGTATATATACATGTCTTGGGAATACACTGAATGCAAAAAGTAATAAGTAAATAAAAAGATGAATAAATCAGTACACAAAGACATAATGAAAAAATAATGAAATGACAAAATAATCAATTAACTTAATAGATAAAAATAATATATATAAAATAATTCCTTAGATCTTTTTCGGTATATGAATATTTTTTATCATAATCACGTTAAATGGCGATTTTTTAACATTTTTAAAATGATAAAATACATGTATACTGTTATAAACGTGTGATACTATTCGCCGGTCTCAAGTAAATCCCGGTCAAAAGAGACCGAGAGAGACCGGGAATTACCGATAGGAGACCGGCGAATAGTACATCCCCCCGGCCTTTTATGTCTTTCTAACCGCAAAATACCATAACCTTACTGTGAATAAATAGTTAAAGGAAATAAAGTTTAATTTTGATCTCTTGCAACGAAAGGACATGACCTCTTGTTGCGTAACATTTTAAGTAAAATGTGAAAAAATAATTAATAATTATTAACTCTTCATGTTTTATAAAGCTGGAAATATCTGTAAAACAAGAAGGAAATACTTCTTTCCCACAAATTAATATATCCATTAAACTACCCTAGAATAATCACTCGTCCGGCTTGTCAATATGTATTTTCCTAAGATTATTCTAGTATTCATGTGTCAATCCAAAAATCGAGTTCGACCTTTACTTGAACACGACTTCGACGTTTTATTTATCAAACTTCGCCCAGCGCCCTCACTAATATGCGCGTTTTTGCTCCGCGCCCTCGTCATTTTAACTTGTTAATTCTGTCCGGCTTTCACTGGTTAAACTGCTGTTCGGATTTCAATGAAACTTCACAGAAGTTATCAATACTATCCCTTGTTTACATATCGTTGGCACGTCCCGCTGCACAAAATGGATGCCAGAGTGAAAGTAAGAAAAATGTTGTCCGGCTTTCACAGGACACTGCTGGTGGGATTTGAATTCAACTTCATAGGAGTCATCAGTTCAATCCCTAGATGTGCACATCGCACATAACGTTCCGTTTGACTTCACAAAAGACCACCCTAGCTAGAAATTGAAAAATATTGTCGACTTTTTACAGGTCAAACTGCTGGTGTAATTTATATCAATGAAACTTCACAGAGGTGATCAGTACCATCCATAGTTGTGCATTTCACCGGAACTTTCCGTCCGCTGCACGAAATGACCGCTAGGGCTATAAATAGTATAACTTTGTCAGGCTTTCGCAGGTTGAACTGCATGTGGGATTCAATGAAACTAGATAGTTGTGATCAGTACCATCCCTTCATATGCATTTGACCGGCACGTTCTGTTTCACTGAACAAACTGGGCGGCAGAGCTATAAATAGGAAAATCCTGTCAAGCTTTCACAGGTACTACTCCTGGCGGGATTTAATAAACTTCATAGAAGTAATCATTACCATCCCTTGTTGTGTATATCGCCCACAGCTTCCGCGTGGCTGTATATGAATATTTTTTGGTCAAAACCATACCATCTCTGTCCCTTCGTGTAAAGTTATTATTTTACTGGAAGATACGGAACTTAAAATGAATTAATATTAGGCGATAGTGTCTTAAGTAAGGGAGCAGGTCAAAACATATATATAGTTAAAAATGAAATCTAAAAAAATCGCCTTTTTGACAGTGCAAAGCCTATAGCTTACTTAATGTTCTGTGTTCAATTTTATCTTTAAAAAAAGCCTTTGTTCAAATTATATACCTTGAGACTAAATATTCTCCGACCCAGGGAGTCGTATTTTGTCCTTACAGTAAATACTTAAAAACGTCAAAAGGCTATATCGTAGATATATGGCACGAACCATCGCTTTAAGTGAAACTTCTTAAACTTTCTTCAAATTAAAGCAATTGTGTCAAAATTGGTCAGTAACAGGGGACATGTCTTTACCTTATTCGTTTATAGTAAAAACATAACAAATGCCCTTCCATTAAATGCCCCATCGGCTTATCGGATGCAAATTAACCCTCTTTCTGCATTGTTTGTAACTTTTTATCAGTGATAGACGGTCAATAAAAGCTAACTAAGTGCACTGTTTCTTCAAAACTTCTCTTAGAGAGTAAACAAAAGTACGCCAAATTTATGACCACCACTTGTAAGTTTTCTGTTTTTTAACTTAACTTTAAACATTTCACATTGGTGCTAAAGGTTCAGATTTATCATTTCTTGTAATTGCTTACCTGTTTTGATCCTGAAAATCAATTATTCAATACATGTGAAACGACTATATAGTATAATTTTTGATATATATTTTTATACCCCCGGTATATTTTAAATAGAAAGCGTATTTCTGTTTTGCTTTTATCACAGATAAAATGAAAAATCACATTTCTGTGTTTAATTGGCATATAAAACTATGATAAAAAAGCAATGACAGTGCTTGTTAAGTCTTATTTCGAATAAACGTGTACATAATCTAATAATTGCAGAGTTTCTGGAACAAACAATGTGAGAAAATTGTTTTCTGATTTCAAAGATGACACCAATTAGTTACTGACATAATGATATTTGACAATAACTGTGACTTCATATATATATTTGTATCTACCATAACTGACATATTTTGCATCTTCTATATTTAGATGACCTTTTTTTGTGAAATCAGGGAGGGGTTTGGTTTAGTTTTGCTTGGTGCTTTCACTTATTTGTGTTATTCAATATAAATGTTTGGTTGGACGTTAACTGGTTGTAACTCTTGTCCCTTAGAGCAGAAACTTACCATTGACCTCTGTTTAAACTCAATACTTGGAATTCTTTAAGTGTGTCACTAATTTAAGAGAAACGAAAGCTACGAAGTAATGGACAATGCTCATATTATGTCTAAGGAAACTGGAAATATAGATGGAGCCGTCATAGAAACAGCTAATCATAGTACCAGTACAAGACAAAGTTCAGATGAAACTAATGTTTATGATTCTGATGTTACTGATTCCTGTGAATAATGTTCTCTTTCCTCATGTGAAACTGTAAATGGATAGTCTTGAAGGGAAAAGAGGTCAAGGCCAAATCCTACTCATAAACTTTTATTAAAAAGAGATCAAAACAGTTTTGGTCAATGCTGGAAAGGACGACATGTGTTGTGTATCGTCATCAAAGAAATGTTAAGATCACTGTTCTCGTTCACTGCTCCCGTTCAACAATACAAACATGCAATGCAAGATTGTGTTTTAAATGCGTAAGAAAAATGATTCTAATCCACCAGTACACTGGACACTGTTTCAGACCTTAGTCAATTAAGAATTACTATTTAAGGTGACAACGGAGTAAATTATCACTAAAAATACCTAAAATGAGATTTTTTGCTAAGTAGATTTATTAATCTTTTCTAAATACATTGAATTTCATGATTTAATTTGGAAGCAGTTAGTCTAGATACTATGTTTTTAAACGTTTAAAAACGATACCTATAACATTTTATCTGTTATGCGCGTAACCTGTTAATTATCCATAACGCGCCGCCCCCTATTGAGGCATCAATGAGGAAAATCGGTAGTTCCATATATCCATGAATTACCGGTGTATTTGTTATTAGTCGATACTACTCGTTATACATGTATCATAAAACACTGTACATCTTTTATAAATATTTGAACATTATATCGCCTACCATTTAAGTAGCCATTTTATAAATTAGGAAATTGTTGGCCCAAGATGTAACAAAAAAATTAGCATAGCGGTAAATCGCACGCATATGGAGATGGTTAAAACAATGTAGCTGTCTTTATCCATAATGTGTGAAATAATTATTTATTTATCCCGTAACCTGATAGACATTATATTGAGTTTATGAACTTAAGTACGGATTCAAGAGCTTGCTTTACATTCAACCTCGTTTTATAACAATGTCAAAAGAAACAGACAACATTTTTATGTGAACGCTTTACAATTATTTTTGCGATATCTTCGGATGATTAATTCTTTATGAATCAATAAAACAGATATCAAAATATATTTTCAGTGAACCGTTTGAATATATTGTTCACCAGTAAATCGAGCACAATTTATTATATGTCCCAAAGGAAACTGAATCTATGTATGCCGTGCATAAATAAAATTCGGGATAATAAAAGTCAAGAACGTCAAATCATATTGATCGAGAAATACCTTTTATTTCTATTAAATTGTGTCAAGCATTTGTATGAACTGATCGGACAAAAATATATAATATCCTGTTCTTATTTATACAACGTACCATAAACGGACTTTAAAAGTCAGTTTTTCGTTATTTTAAATTATATTTTAACGGAATTTCATACACGAATACACAGGTATTAACGAATACATTGATATAATAATGTTATAATAATGATGATGATGCTAGATAATAATAAATTGAATGTGAAACAATTAGATTACCCGAAAGCAGTACGAACGTAAAATGCGTTCCATTTTACCCCACTGAGAGCCTCAAATTTTACCGATAGTCACGTGACATGTGCGACAGATACCAGACGGACAGTAAATCACGTAAAGATTTGAAGAAATTCTGTTATAAAATGATATTTATCAGCAACTTTTTAATTGGTCGGATATAACTGGGCCATAACAAGTTGTTATAGTATGTTACCGCACCGTGTCACCCCCTTTAGTGTGATATTTGTGTGTTATGCAATAATTTAACGGAAAACGTATTGGTCTGAGAAAAAACAGCCGATTTATGACACTTCATTTGATGCGCATCGGACTAACTTTGAATCGGCATAACTTTTTTAATAAACAAGCAATTAACATGCGGTATAAAGCACATGAAAGGGAATTCAATTACGAAGGGAACCGTGTCATGGATTTTTGTTTGCTCAATCAGCGACTTAGTTATCTTTAATTACATAATATGTATTGTGAAAAAAGTCGCATAAAATGTTTGACGTTACGTAATATTTTTTTGAGAATAGATAGAAAAAAAACTGAGACACGGTTCCCCAGATTTATAATAATATTTATATTACAAGAGTTTGATGACAAAAAAATGACTTTGATATGACCTTATAAAATTATAGAATTTTTTTATCAAAATCAATAATTTACAAAGGCATTTTTTTCAAATATGTTATTTTTTTATGAAGATCAAAGACATTTAATGCATAAAATTTAAATAAAAAACAATTATTACTAAAATAAGTTGGTTTAAATGACATTTATGGTAGTACCACGGAAAGTGTCTGTTGTCGCCTTAAGACTAGAATTTAATGTGCCTGTAAAATTGATGAACTTTCAATAGTGGGAAATAAAACCAAGTCGTTTCTGTTCATTTTCATTGTGAAATGTACTGAATGTTTGTATTTTTAATTCATATTAACTAAAATCTATAAGATGCAAATTTGATTTTATGACAAAATTTAGAAGGAAAAAACATTATATCAAGTAAGTTATACCTTATTAGACGTATTGCATGAACATGGATTACCATGTGGTCACATTGTCACATTGCTATGTTTACAAACAATTTTAACATAATGTTATTTACACAATAAATTATCCCCTTTCTTCAAATTTGAATTACTGCTATCAATTGATTTTTAAATTATAAGAACCAATTGTTTTATACATTTTGATTTTATCTTTCCTAGAATGATAAATTATTTATTCTATTTCAAATTGTTTTTATTGTTATAGAACAACATTTTACATCGAATATAATATTTTGAAAATTTCTCCCCGAAAAGTTAAATTTTTTTATAGAAAACCACAATTATAACCTCTCTTTTAAACGTAGGCCGGGTCCTAAACAATTAAAGCTAACACTAAGATATTTGGCATTAAAATTTGTTTTGATGACCTCTACCAAGTGTGTTCAATTGTAGCCCTGGGGTTCAGTTAAACATAATATCGGTGGGTTCATGGATATCCCTTACTTGTATATAGTTGAAGCTCATATAATGAAAGTCAAAGCTTATATTATTTAGGATCAAGAATTTTATAATGGACCTCTACCAAATTTATTCAAATGATAGCACTGCGGTCTAAATTAGTTTCATTGCGAAGATGGGTCATGTGTTTCCATGTAGGTTTATACAGAAACAGCTTAAAAATTCTTTTTTCTCTAAAGAGCTAAGATATTCGGCATAAAACATTGTTTACCAAGTTTGTTCAAAATTAAACCTGCCTAATAGGGTTAAAAAAAACCTTATTTGTATACAGAAAACACTTAAAATATATTTATCAAGCCTTGACGATAATACAAATCTGATATAAATTTGTCAGAAATTGTGTCTTGTGGACCTCTTACAATTTTCTTCAAATTATAATTCTGAGGCATAATCCGGGTCACCGCGAGGATCATTGGTCTTCCTATTGGTATATAGTTCAAACTTAAGGAATTCAACTTCTCTAATACCATGAATGTAAATTTGTCACACAATTTCGCGATCTTGTAAAATTAATAATAAAAAAATCGGATAGGCCATACATTTTAATTAGATCGTTTATATTAAATATAATATACTTAAATCTATTTCTCATACATTTTTATAGATCTTTTTAAAAATAGTGTTATTGTTTATTTATTATGTGATTGTTAGTATATTTGTATATATAGAATTTGTGTTTGTAAATACTTTGTTACTAATATTGAATTGACTACATTGATTTGCAATTATTTATCTGGGTTATTTTTGTAAAAAATTGATAGAATAGATATACGAGGGGTGTCCCAGAATTACGTGGACTTTTGCTATTATAACTTTTTTATTTTTTAATGCATTTTTTAGCAAATTTGTACACAATACCTTTAACATATCCTTAATGAATATGTCCATTATTTTTAAATTTCTAACATTGCTTCTCTATATTTTACGTCGCTATAGAAACGCAGTATACGCAGGGCGGGGCAGTCCAATATTTTGTAATAATAAGTTGTCTTTACTTTCGTATATCTTGCGTATTTATACCTAATAAAAGGCGCGACGTCGTAAGCATATGCAGTGACGGCATATGAACGTTCAGTTGAAATTTTGACGTCATAGCTGTTTCCGTTATTGTTTACCAGCGGACAACTGACAACCGTTGCTCTTGGATATTTAACAAAAAATGACGTCCACGGATTACGCGGAAAATCGGACTATCATCAAGTTTTGTGTTAATCTTGGGGAGACGCCAACACAGACGCAGGAAATTTTGAAGATTGCAAAAGTGAGACCTACTGTTTGTCGATCACTCGTTTTCAAGTGGCATAAGTGTTTTCGAGACGGCCGAGAGGACATTGAAGACGACAAAGCTCGTGGGAGAAAGTCAACGTTGGCTGCGGCTTCAATTAAGGAAGTCAATGACGTCATAGATCGGGACAGGCCTTACTCCAAGGTCAATGCTGAGTACTATTCAAGGGTAAGCAATAATTTTGTGTTTAAAATAATGATTTTTAAAAATTAAGCTAATCACAATTTATTATTTTAAACGTAATTTATCCGCTTCAGCTTTTAAGAAAGTGAACTCAAACTGCTATAGTAAGCAGTGCGCATGAAAAGTTATTTCTCTTGTTAACGCACATTGTCTGTGCGTACAAAATTGACTCCACAATAATAATAATAATAATAATAATGATAATAAAATGAATAATAATAATAAAAATGATAATAATAAAAATAATAATGATAAATAATAATAATAATAATAATAATAATAATAATAATAATAATAATACGGCGTCAGCATTATCACCGTCGTCTTTAACACTATTATCGTAACAAAAGTTAATAGTATGCTTTATTATTATTATACAGGGCGGTGTACGACCAGTGGATATATCGACACCATAGGTGTATTGAGTTAGGCGGCGACTATGTTGAGAAAAACTGACATTCGACGCCACGCATTTATTAACAACTAGCGACGCCACCGGAATGACGTCGTAACGTCGGAATGGACTGCCCCGCACCCGCTACCCCTTGTCTCATTACCCTGCCCACAGACACTGATCCAGTTGCCGGACAACTTTGAAATTTTTTGTACTAATGCAATAAAGTTGCATTTTGTTCATGTTAATTTTGTTTGTTTTTATTTTCAGTAGTTTTTGAGTTACAGCAAAAGTCCACGTAATTCTGGGACACCCCTCGTATTCAAATAGATATTTAGAAAACTTTCTTTGTCTTTGAATAATTTTTGTTTACATTGAAATTGATATTTAGAAAACCTAAGGCTCTTATTACTGCGTTTATTGTTTACATTGTGTAACAGTGTATTGAATTCATATATACATAAAATCTACTTCTGATCTTTCTGTCTGTTACTCTCCTGAACTAACAAATTAACACCCAGTACCAATTCGCGTGAAAGTATGTGTGCTTGAGTTGAAAGTAAGTGCTATCGTGTCTTTGTTTCGGTTTGTTTTGTTTTTGGCGTTTGTTTGGTTGGTAAGTTATTTGGTTAGACGGTGTAGCATTGTCAAGTCATTGGTAATTGATTAACAGAATCAATTATTGATATTTTTCGTTACATAAAATTACTTAGATTTTTTCCCTCAGACATTTTGATTTGAACTGTCATTTTTTTTTGATATATTGCTTTTAAATTATCCAAGTACTGGTTATATCCAGGAATTACATTGTAATTATTATTCTGCATTTTTTTGTAAATTGATTGGTGAGTACTGTTAGTTGCCAGGACTTTTAAAGAGATACATGAAGCAGATAATAATAATAAATGTGTGATTTAAGTAGGTGTTGACTGGGTATCAGTGGTTTTCATAGAAGGGTCAATAAAGAATAAACCAGTGAACTGGGGGCTGAGACTGGTGGTCTTATTGGTGGATAAGAAGAGTTATTTTAAATCTAGATCATAATATTGACATAAAGAACAGGCGATGAAGGTTATTAAGCCTGCATATCACAGATAAGTTGCCAGAAATCAATTTGAAAAAGCAGGCAACATATCATAACGTGATTATACAGTATTCAAATGGACTACTGTACCATCCAAGCATGGAAAACAAGGGAGAAAGAGCTAGAACTAAGTACCACAAACCATGTAGGCATATTTTTGCCATCAATAACCATATAATTATCGCGGTAACGATCTGACAAACTACTTACTTTTCGTGTTAACACGATAAATAACATATATTTATCAGGCTAACTAGATGTGTTTTCTGTTATATAAATAAAGTATCTTACTTCCAAAAACACTAAAACGTCCCCAGTCTAGCTAACACTTACCAGTTAAATAACATATATTTAATTTATCTGTTTATCCGTTAAATTTTTGTGTATGATAATCTAAGTGTCAGATAAGTCATCTATGTTACTAGATAAATATTTAGTTAAACAATAATGTGGAAGATTTCGGACATATCCCTTCGTTTCTTAGTATTATTTAACACATTCAGTGGTAATCTAGAAAAGTTTTCTGTTACGCGTTAAATAACAGATAATTATATTATGATCTACATAAATGCTGTATAAGTTAGTTAATAAGAAAAATATCAGATAATTGTCTGTATATCTAGATAAATTTTCAGGAAACAGACACAAGGGATATCGGAAATATTCCGCATTACATATTACCTGAACATTTATCTATATAAATTTTCATTGAAAAGATAAAAAACAGATTTTCTACGGAAGCGTATCAGGGCCTACAGTTAGTGAGATGTTTTTCGCAAAGTCGACTTATTTTTATTCGCATTGATACGATGTTTTTGCATTTCTCAATAAAATTTACTGACAAAGATGAGAAGGTTTTAGGAATTGCAACTAAATTTTTCTCGATATGCTTGAAGCTTTTGTCTCTTCGACAAAAATCCTGTCGAAACTTCTTGATTTCACGACTTTGCTGAAATATTTAGTAAGTCGCAAATACGTTACTCGCATTGACAAATAGCTCACGTGATTCAACAAAGTTTTTTTTGCAATGATTAAAAACTTCTACGTATTTCGTATTAATCATAACGTCTTCATGGAATGTTTTATGTATTACGTATTAATCATAACGTCTTCATTGAACGTTTTTGGTCAAAACGAGAAGAAACAAGTTGACATGACGTGAAATTTTTAGATAAGTGAAGGCCCTGATAAGCTTCCGTAATTTCCGAAACATTCCGCATTAGCCATTAATTGAAAATTCATCTAGATAAATTTTCAGTAAACAGACACAAGAAATATGTCAAAAAAATTCCTATTTACCTTTCATATATAAATTTTCATTTATACAATAATAGATAAAAGATAAGATTTCCGAAACATCCCGCATTATCTATTTACTGAAAATTTATCTAGATAGATATGCAGTTAACAGATAGCCGACAAGAAACGCTATGGACATGAAACCAACATTCATTATTAGCTTTTGACTAAAAATTTATCTAGATAAATTTTTAGTTAACAGATAAAAGACAGGAAACGCAAGGGATATGTACTCCCTTTATTTATTAATTAGTCGTCGCTACTAGACACTTTTGGGTGCGGGCGATGGTGCGTTTTGTTGATTTATCTTTGATTTATACAGATTTTTTTTTAGTTTGATTGTTAAGAAAACTACTTAAATACACACTTTCGAATCTTTTCCTGGAACCAATCAGTACTGAGTAATGGGTGCTTTAGAAAAAAAAGACTTGGCCCTGACGGGGTGAACCCAAGCGACTAGCGATTTCTAGAAAAACTATCCCACGCGTTAATCACTTGGCAATGCCGCGACTGATTTATCTTTTTTTTCTTCATAATTTACATAAAAAAGTATTTCGTTCTTTAATGTCGAAAACATTAACTAAAATATTACGTACCTTGCTATTACCGTCCAATCATGATAAATGTGAAGTGTCAGTTGTGGGTTAAAACATTTAAGTGTTTGTCATGAAACATAATTAAATTCAAACGCAAGTTTAGTTTTGACCAGATTATGTTTGAAACGTGCCTTGCATACGTCCAGCTGAAGGTGAACACACAAACATGTATAAAATCGTCGCATTATCATTACATATCATGTAAGTTACTTTATGCCTTTAAAGTAATTTTGTTAATTATTTAAACACAATACACTTTACGACAATTCAATGCAATACTGCTCTGATAAGGTAAAATTAGGAAATAGATATCATTTCTGAGTGCATTGTTGTAGAATAATGCACGGTTTGAGTTCAAATGCGTAGTAATATAATCAAGAAGGCCGATAGGACTAAAGTATTTGAACGACATACGTGCATTATTATACAATAATGATAGAAGAATTAATATCTATTTCCATTCTAACACGTCAAGAAAAAATATAATTATTATTATTAAGTTGGACTTTATGTTTGGTGGTTAGATTTGTTTTTACCTCAGAGTTTCCAATAGAAACGATCTTTAAAGGCTGTTCCTGTGGGTTGAAACAACACTGCCGTTAAATCTACCGTGTGTAGAATAACGAATTTTGAAAACGTTGATAAAACTTTGTTTGTTTATTTTATTTCAATTTATAACTTTTCAAGCGAAATACATATTATTAAAAGTTGAATAAATGTAAAACTTAACTCGTTTGCGACATTAAAATAGCGTACTTGATTTGATTGTTTTACACTTGATGTTTGGCGCTACATTGTGACGTCATGTAAACAACACTTTTAACGTCTGTACAGCGTTAACGACTGAATTAAAGATATTGGTGTTTGGATTCATTTTCTTAGTTAGACCATTGCCCTCAAAGTGAAAATACACAGGGAGATAATAAGACTGGCGAGTGCATTG
The DNA here is from genome assembly GCF_026571515.1 of Ruditapes philippinarum. Classification (NCBI taxonomy): domain Eukaryota; kingdom Metazoa; phylum Mollusca; class Bivalvia; order Venerida; family Veneridae; genus Ruditapes; species Ruditapes philippinarum. The sequence goes on from NW_026866563.1 coordinate 67,669, forward strand.
TTGTGAAATAATGCACGCTTCGGGCCTTCTTTGTAATACAGAAAAATTTCCGATAGTGTTAGAATGAGGATTTTAGGATAGCTAAGCATATTATTTGTTTAATGTAACTGTAGTTCGTTAAACCACTGCAATATATTGTTGCAGTACGCTGCCTTGGTAGGTAAGTGAATATACTTCGTAAGTAAGAATTTGAACGGTAGTGGCACGACAGGAGAGTATTTTAGCAGGTACATTGATGAAACAATACGAGGTTACATTGACCGTACATGTATAACATGAATAAAGTGTACAATGACAGCATTTACAAGAATATGTAATAATACAAGAACAGTTTTGAAGACAAGCACCTAACAAACACATAATAATGTACACTGATATTATGTGTTTTTTTCCTTTTCATTAATAATTATGTAGTCCCACCAATGACTCGTAAAGGCTGAACATCTTTATATATATCTTCACTCAAAGTCGCTTTCTTATAAAGCTAATAATTATATCCGGTTCAATACAATTTTAGTAAAAAAACTATTTTGGCTATAATAAATAAAATAAATGCAATTTTTAGTAATTTTGAAAGGCTCAACTGTTCACGAGTTTGCAGTTTCAACCTTATGAATTCACGATTTCAATATGCAAAATTTACGATATCATTATTTCATCTTCGCGAAATGAAAATTGTAGAGATGGACCCTAGAATTCAAGAAGTTGAAATCTCACTACAGCTCTTTCGTAATATTTGTCCAGGTTAATATACTGTATTCTAATGTCATTATACTCCCGCGAGTACTCATGTATGAAATTGAATTTGTAACTTCTTGTTCGCCGAAGAGATAATTTATATGGTCGTTTTATAGTGTTCCTTTGTCTATCGTGTTTAAATATCAAGATGATAAGTCAGTTTTTTCATAAATAAATAGAGGATATTTGTTTAGTTCAGTGTAAGATCGGAATATATTTCACCGAGTGAGCACCAAAAGGTATATTTCACGAGTGGCGCAGCCACGAGTGAAATATGAACTTTTGGTGTTCACAAGGTGAAATATATTTCGATCTTACACTAAACTAAACAAATTTTCTTTTTATTATATGCAAAGAAACGTTTTAAAAAGACATTAAACCTAATACTGAATGATAAGCGCGCCAAATAATAATACAACGTGACGTCATTTACGACGTCACGTCATTAAGTTGGTACCCAGTACTGTGCACGGCGGTATTTCACTGAAACAACGTAAGGGGCTTAAATTCAAAACAGTGAAATTATCAAAGTGGTAATTTCACTGTTTCAAACAGTGAAATTACCATTTTTATACCACTGATATATTTTTATAAACCACCGAAAAGCATGTAATAAACGTCTATATATTATTCATTTTAGATAAATATTAGATATAATAATTATGCTTATTTTTAATTCTGATTTTTTTTTCATTTGTGAAAATAAACGGTGGCAAATTCACAACATGTCGCTTTTGATCAGCAAATTGTGTCATATCATCTTGTGTGATTTTTCATATTTCCGTTGTGACAAAAGAAAGACGAAAACAAGTCATATCAAATATTTCAACTGTCCAAATTTCATGTGCCGTTTCTTTGTCTATGACGAAAATACAAGAAGTCAAACTTTGTAATGCTTTCATTTTTACGAACTGTTGCATTATTAACTTCGATGCATTGTTGCATATCTACCCTTTTTTGCATTGTCCCATTTTCGGGTTCTGGTTGTACAATCACATGTGAGCATTTAATGCAACGAAAATTATCAAAATGTAATAATGTGAAAACCAAGATTTTTTTAGTCGAAAATTTCATCGTGTTTACATTTTTTTCCACATTTATAACACTATATCATTATTATGTATTACCAATAACATATTTCCTGTATTTAACTTTTCGGTATTTAAATACCTTTTGAGCTATGTCCGGCGTTCGTCGTCGTACGTTGTGCGTTGCGCGTTGTTTACATTTTGGTTTTTAACACTCTAGCAGTCACAGTTTATATTGGATCATAATCAAACTTTGTCAGAATGTTTGTCTCAATGAAATACAGGTAAAGTTCGAATATGGGTCATCTCCAGTCAAAAACTAGGTCACAGGAGCTAAAAATAGAAAAAGCTTGTTTACACTCTAGTGGCTGCAGTTTTGATCCAAACATCCTGGAAATTGGCCAGGAAGTTTTGTTGATGAATTCTAAAAGAAGTTTGAACACGGACCATCATCTGTCAAAAACTAGGTCACAAAAGCTAAAAATAGAAAAACATTGTATCCAAATATTCTTGAAATTTGTCAGGAAGGTTGTTCTGATGATTTCTATGTTAAGTTCAAATATGGGTCGTCTCCGGTCAAAATATAGGTAACAGTGGCTTAAAATTGAAAAATCTTGTTAACACTCTAGTGGCTGCAGTTTTGATCGAAATATCATGGAAATTAGTTAGCAAAGTTGTTTAGATTATTTCTAGGTCAAGTTCACATATTGGTTGTCTTCGGTCGAAAACTAGGTAACAGGGGCGAAAAATAGAAAAATCTATTTAACACTCTAGTGGCTACTGATTTGATTTAAATAACCTGGAAATTAGTCAGAAAGGTTGTTTAGATTATTCCTAGGTAAAATTGAATATGGGTATTCTCCGGTCAAAAACTAGGTCTCAATAGCTAAAATATAAAAAAAGTCTCTCTTGTGGCTGCAGTTTTGATCCAAATTTTCTGGAAATTGGTCAGGAAGGTTGTTCTGATATTTTTCTAGGTCAAGTTCGAATATGGATAGTCTCCGATCAAAAACTATGTCACAGGGGCTAAAATAGAAATTTTTTTAACACTTTATTGACTGCTGTTTTGATCCAAATAGCCTGCAAAGTTGTCAGAAAGGTTGTTTTGATGATTTCTATGTCAAGTTTGAATACGAGTTGTCTCCGGTCAAAAACTAGGTTAAATGAGCTAAAAATATAAATACCTTGTTAACACTCAAGTTGCTGCAGTTTTGATCCAAATATCTCGAAAATCGGCCAGGAAAATGGTTTTAATGATTTCTAGGTCAAGTTTGAATATGGGTTATCTCGGTCAAAAACTAGGTCACCAGAGTTAAACTAGTAAAATCTTATTAACACTCGATAGTAGTTTTGATTAAAAATATTTTGAAAAGTTGTCAGGAAGGTTGTATTGATGATTTCTAGGTCAATTTCGAATATGTGTCATCTCTGGCCAAAAAACAAAAGATACTTTTGACACTGTAGGAACAAAACCAAGATGGTGAGACACTTTGCATTGACTATTGTCACAACTGACATTAAATCGTCTTATATAGGGGTATTGTTTGTTTCTAAAGGTCTACGCCAACTCAGCTCACATCTTTATTCAAAATTCTCGTTTAACATGAAACACATAATCGAACCGATTCATGCTGGTGTCTCAGTTAATTGACTATGTATTGTTGTTTAAGTTGCAAAATGTTATAGTTGTCATAAAAGTGCATTAATTAGCCATAATCACGATTTTATCAACATGAAGGTCAATCAGATATATGAAAAAATGCTTGTCTAGGTTAACCTTACGCAACCTATGAAATATCGGATTAAGGTCCATTGACGCATAGCCGACCAAACCAATCATCAAGAACCTTACAGGCGTATTTAATTCATCGGCTTTTAAGATTCATTTCACAACAATATCTCACAGATTATTTGTATCACAAAGGACAACGTGCTTTTAAGGCGGTAGGGCTGCAATGTATCACAGTTAGTAAACGGATAATATTTCATCCGAATGATTCGAATTTAACTGAAAGAAGCTTGTTTTAGTGCAAGCAATTATATTTTCTTCATTATATAAATACATGACAATTTGTTAACGACTGGTTTAATACAATTTCTTAGGAAAGAGTTCCTTATCATCAGTGTCATTTTTACATATATTTCGGGGCAGTCTCCACGAAATTAAGTTATATCACTAAACTAAACACACTTACGCGTGCGCGCATGCACGCATGTTATATTATACACATTGTGAAGTATTGAAATAAACAAATACGACTTATTTTTTTAACCTGCATTATTTTTTATGAATGTCTTTGTTGTGTACTAATGAATTGTAATGAAGTTTTGACTTCCATGTTAGCAATTAATAATCAATTATTTAGGTATATTTTTCCTTGTACCTATTTTTTAAATATGACAATGAGAAACAATAAGACGTATTTGTTTATTTCACAACAATATCTCACAGATTATTTGTACCACAAAGGACAACGTGCCTTATAGGCTGTATGGCTGCAAAGTATCACAGTTGGTAAACAGATAGTATCTTATCCAGATTATTCGAATTTAACCGAAAAAATGTTGTTTTAGTGCAAGCAATTATATTTTCTTCATTATATAAATACATGACATTTTGTTAACGACCGATTTAATACAATTTCTTAGGAAAGAGTTCCTTATCATCAATGTGTGTTTTACATATTTCGGGGCAGTCTCCACGAAATTAAGTTATATCACTAAACTAAACACACTTACGCGTGCGCGCATGCACGCATGTTATATTATACACATTGTGAAGTATTGAAATAAACAAATACGACTTATTTCAACCTGCATTATTTTTTATGTTTGTCTTTGTTGTGTATTAATGAGTTGTAATGAAGTTTTGATTTCCATGTTAGCAATTAATAATCAATTATTTAGGTATCCATTGTCAATATATAGTATGTCACCGTGGCACACTTTCTAAACTAGTTACAGCTGTATCCTTGCCTATATACCATACAGAATAGTGATATTCAGGTAATCAAAGTACGTTATTATCTCGAACAAACTGGTCACTTTCTTCAGTCTTTATTTGTGGTATCAGCAATGAGAACTTCCCCATTAGGAAACATGCACATACTAGAGATACGACACCGTATTTTATTATTGATGTCTCTATTTATAAGAGTATTACCTATCCTAACGTCATAACTTCCTATCGTACGTTTGATGGCTAGAAGACGTTTCTGTTCAACGTAAGACCTTTCAGACATAACTTGTTTTATTCCAAGACATATGCTGTAGAAATAGAAAAACATCCTTTGACACAATATTCATTTATGATTTTGAAGTCAGCAAATATATTTAATATCGACAAATACTAGCAATACAATAATCTAGCACTGAGCATACAAAGTTCTATGTTCTGTATCACCAGTGTTTATGACATGATTCTTATAAAAGAAATTTAATAATATGGCTCATATTTCAACATGACGTTAGTGTATGTATTTTATGAATATGTTGTGCATGTGCAAACTGTTTATACAATAATTGTATACATCAGTTTGAGCCTACTTGGACGATCTGGAAATCGAATGTGTAAGCCTGTTAAATAAAGTCGTCACTCACTCACTCACTCACTCACCCACTCACTCACTTACAAAACTTCAAATAAAATTAACTTAGATATTGAATATAATTGTTGTTTCTTGATAAAGTAATTTGTATCTAATAATTAAAATAGGTTGCCCATTATTGCCGCTTACAATGATTTCTCTCGATTGGGCGGCATCAGTGCCTTATTATTACCCAGCTAGATCAAGCGTCAACCCGTTTCTAATGAATTTAGTGTCAGTCAGTTCATAATAGATCAAGCGTCAAGCATTTCATAATAATATATCTGTCATTACCGGAAATAATCTATTCCACATTAAGAATGCATATATAACCGAGTTTGTTAAACATTAAGAGCGCAAGTTATTTTTGAATGTACATTTGTATTCGTGTACCCGAGATTAATAAAAATTAATAATACATATACACATGTTTTTTTAGAAAAAGGTTGTAATTGCATTTCTGTTCCGATAACAGTTCAACCCTTACTTATCAGATATAATTTCTGGACATATGCATACACACATTTGTTCAATTTGATATGTATATGCACGTCAAAACGGGCTTTTATATTGTATCAATTCCCGATATAGTTATATGTACATGTATTGGAAAGAAACATTCACTCTTAATTTCTGGTATGGGTTCAGTTTTAAAACGCGCAGAAATGGGTTGAATTTGCCAAAAACTGGCGTGGAAAAATGAAACCGGCAGGTATTATAAACGTTTTATAAAGGTATTATAAAGTTTCCTGTTTTAATTATATATCAGCATATGTTCAAAAGGTCTGCACTCTTTCCTTCTATCATTTGCAAGTTTGTTAAACTTAATGACAGATATATTTGTTTATATTGACAACTGTCCGATTCTTAGAACTGGCGACAACCGAGATAAGCGGCGATATTTAAATGCCTTATTCCTGGAATAGGAATTTAAGGCATTAATACTTGGTTGCTGCTATTTGGGGATAATGAATACCGATGATCCGCGGTCATCAGTTCATTGTGGACATCTTCGGGCCATAAGCATCAAGTATTAACCTCTAAGAAGCCTTTATAAAAAACGACGTGCAAAATAGTCCTTATGTTTAGGGAATGGTTGATACTTTACAAATAGTTGTACGAGTTATCTGCCATATAAAGCAAACACATAATAACCTCTATTCCAGCTGCTTTCCATGTAACTAAATTAAAGAGAAGAGAAGGTTCTTGATTATGATGTTTTAATCAAAGATAATCATATTAATTTTAAATAAGTTATTTCGGTCACTATATAATGAATAATATATCAGATTTTAATAACGTCAAACATGCAATAATAGTTTGCATTTTTACAATTTGAAAATAAAATGGATATGATCAGTTTAAAGAAAATAATATGCATAAAAACATTGATCACAGCAATTACAAGTATGAAAATAATTGTAATATAAGCATATTATGAAACAAAGTTCATGATTATCATAATCCCAGAATAGCTGGTAATACGATCTTATATTTAAGATGTTATTCCGATTGAAATGATATCATTCATATACTAAAGACATGTTTGCGTACAAACTATCATAATATGATAAAAACTAGCATGTTAGTATTGCACAAAAGACGAACTGACGGGTGCTGCCTACAATAAATAACTGGTACACTTTGAGGCATAATAAAATAAAGTATTACTCTCATTACACGTTAAGTTATTAATAAAAAAATAAACATGGCGGAATTTGTCGAAATGAAAATAATTTGTCAGTTTGTTTGTTAGGTTTTATGCCTTACTGGTAAACACAGTTAAACTTATATATCGCCGAAACAGAAACAGATAATTTTGGCTAACCTCGGATGTTATGATTTGAGGGTTAACTGCAAAACTGCAGTAACTTATATGAAACAAAGAAGGACTAACAACAGTCTTACGGTCAGCCCTCAATATAATATTATCTGAAACTCAGTAAATTTCATTTGTTCAAAACAGTATTAAGTAAATGAAGACGGAATAGGAGAGTATGTCAACATGATGATGAACTTTATATGTTCATTAAATTGTTGATTTGCAAATGAACATTGAATATCTGTTGCAGTTGATTTATGGCAAATATTCATATGTCATTACTTCACTAAAATACTTAATACAACCATTGCAATGATGACTAAAATCGTTTATTTCTTTTGTTTACATTTGGCGTTTTTGTGTCATCTTGTTAACGCACGTTTTTCGCAAGTTTTAGTGTAAAATCGTTAAAAATCAAGGGGTTTTCTTTACTTGATAGGTATAAACTAGATAAATAAAAAAAAAGATAAATAAATAGAAAAAAAAACTATTTAAAATGTGGGTTACGTGAATATGCTAAATAATTTCATATAAAACTGAGAAAAAAATCCACCTTTTTAACTACGGACATTACAGTTTTTCCACTTCTCAAAACAAACATAAACCCTTTAAATATCTTCCATGATGTATCATATAGGATTTTCCTTTCTACTCTATAAATGCATTTATTTAAAATCGAGAGAACACCCTGTGTGATGGATGGCTGTTGGCACAATATGCACTTAAAAATACGAATTGCCCAGCAACATTCCTGATTGTCATCCAGGAGGTGATAGACTGGCAAAACAGTCATATCATCATTATCAATTTCTTTAATATAGTCTCGTCTCTTATTACTTCATAAACTTGTTGATTTCATTTTTAGCAATAAGTTTTATCTGTAGATCAAGCAAGATGTGCTCTGAAAATAAGAAATAAGCACATGAAAGAGGGCTTATGCATCTTTTTTTACGTGCATTACCATCTCAGCAGCGTGAGGATGCATTTAATGTTCGAGACCGCAGGTGGGTAGGGGAGTTATATATATATATATATATATATATATATATATATATATATATATATATATATATATATATATATATATATATATATATATATATATATATATATATATATAAGTCCTAGGTCCTCTCCAGATGCATTTTCACGACAAAATGTAAAAGCACCATTCTTGCACAAATTTATTATATGTGTAAATAAGACAACGGATTTGTCCGAATTTAATGGTAATAGTAGTAATTGCAATTATTTTTACAAGGCGTTCTACGTCATGCATATTCACATCGTGCATAGTCGCGTTACCTGTTAAAACACGTCTTGTTTCTGTTAATGTACATCTACGTAAGCAGTTTGTATACAATATATACAAGTAAAATCAAGGAAAAGTAAACAAGAGGGCCAAGATAGCCCTTGATTACTAAACTGACTCATCATTTCATTGTAGGTCAAGCGATATAAAAGATATCTGAAGTAGGTCAGCTGATATCAAAATTCAATTCAGCATCAAAAATTACACTTCTGGTCCAAATTTTAAATCTGTATGACATGACACAAAACAAGAAAAACAAGAAAGTAGGTCAAATGATATCAAAAAAATCAAAAGTATGTCAACTGATATCAAAATTCAATTTGGCGTCAGAAATTACAACCATTATTCAAATTTCAAGTCTGTATATCAAAAAACAAAAAGGAGGTCAAGTGATATGAAAAGATTCGAAAGTAGGTCAGCCGATATCAAAAATTCGATTTGCATTAGAAATAACACCCCTGGTCAAAATTTATATGTCTGTACAACAAAGAGAAATTAGGTCAAACGGTATCATTAATATCGAAAGTAGGTTAGTTGACATATAAATTCAATTTGGCATCAGAAATTATATTTCTGGTTCGAATTTCAAATCAGTGTTGTGACAATTGAGTAAACAATTAACAATGTTTTTCCATATATTGGCGGAGTAACATACTTTTTGACCCCATACGACCCATATTCAAACTTGACTTAGATATCATTTAAACAAACATTTAGGCAAATTTCAAGGATATTTGAATCAAAACAGCAGCCACCAGATTGTTAACAAGAATTTTCTATTTTAAGATCCTGTGACGTAGTTTTTTATCCGAGATGACCAATGTTCGAACTCATCCGAGCAAGTACCTAGAGGAGCATCCTGAGTAAGTTTGAAAATTGAATAAATAATGTGACAGTTTGAAAATTGAATAAATAATGTGACAACTAGAGTGTTAACAAGGTTTTTCCATATTTGGGCAGAGTGACAAAGTGTTTGGCCCCAGATGATCAAAATTCAAACTTAAACCTAGAAATTATTGAAGCAAACTTTCAGAACAATTGCCATGATATTGGCTTCAAAACAATAGCCACTATGAGAGTGTTAACAAAGATTGTTCTATTTTAAGCCCCTGTGGACTTTTTTCATTCGAAATGACCCATGTTTAAACTTATCCTAGCAATTACCTAGACAAGCATCCTGACAGAAGTTTGATGATGATTGCGGCAAAAATGTGACCAATAGAGTGTTAACGATTTAATGGGATGGACGACAGACCACAGACGACGGACATTCAACGATCCCAAAAGCTCACCCTGAGCTAGCTCTGGTCAGCTAATAAAACTGAAATTTGGGCTCTGAAATACAAAAATCATATATCAAATACAGCTTGTACAAGTTTTTGAGTTACATTTTCTTTTATTCTTTTTAATGCTCAAACATGTAAACGAATGCATAAGAATAATGATCTAAATCTGTTTCACTTTGTCTTCTTTTCAATGTAAAAACATTAATTTATTGATAACATATAACAAGACTCAGTTATTTAAGTACTTATATTCATTAACATACCCTTTCAAATTATTATGTTGTCCTGCATTAGCCGAAGCTCATTTTCGATATCTAAAGATAAAACCCAACACGTAAAATTACGGAAATATATGCAAATAATATTCAATAATGCTAAACAGAGGATATGCGAGTCACATTTTAAGTGACAGGGCGTGTGTATGAATGGTAATAATACATCTTTAGACCAAATATTTTGCAAGATAAATTCGACGGATCAACACTCGCTTGTTTGTGACTTTAAAAACAACATTGCTGTATATTTTCACACTTTGAAAATAAAGTCTGCAAACTCTCTTATATGTTATATTATAAATATATATTAGTTTATTATATAGAAATATTATGTTCTTTTTGTCGTTTAATCCCTTTAGAATAAAAACGTTTTTCTTAAGAAATGGTCCTTGCATGGGATCATTTACACAAACTTTTCATAGCGTCAATGTAGAACCTCAAACGGTCATTTTCTGAAATAGGTATGTAAGTCACACATCTATTTTACTATTTCAAATTCTTATTCTCTTGGTAGCTATTCATACATTTTGTACGAGCATATCAACTTAACACATGTTTGAAAACCTTATTTTAATTATGCATTATGTAACTTTTTTTCTCATATCCAATTTTTGTCATCATTTAAAGTTACCAATACATGTGCATTATATATACCTTTGTGCAATTCAAAATAATAAAACTTATTCTTTTCTAAAGGTTAAAGGATTTTTGAACTACACTGTTACATGTATCTCTATAGCATGTACCTTCCGATAGCAATTGTTTCTAAAATTCAAATCATGGTTTTATTACCTAGTAGGATTTTAAAAATTGAATACAGATCTACCAAATTTATTAAACTGCAAGAAAACTTCATATATGGATAAACTCTTATTTGTTAAAATCAAAAGTCAAGGATTCTGTTGCTCTATCAGTTAAAGTTTCAATTCATGCTGAAGAAAGAAAAGTTTAAACTGTTGCATTATATGTTATATTCCAACGATGAGCTTATCGTAAGAAGGAAACTGAATTTTAATTATTTTAAATTAACTCATTTAATCCCTTAATACTGAGACCAAAGAGAATACATATAGAACGATGGAAAAGTATTACGGCTGGATATCGCCGCTAAATGCTACCGTTGATTACTTGAACGGTGAGTGCATTATTGAGAAATATATCACGCTTCGGCCTATATTTTGTTATATATAAAAATTTCCAATGGTGTTAGAAAATTATTTTATCTGGAAGTTTTATCATAATTACTGATAATGAAGTGAATAACTGAAGTACTGACTGTCAGAAATGGAGCTGAAAGAAACATGAGAAAGAAGTCCCTAAAAATAAATATGAGTTTTGACACCGCACTCTCTCATATTTATATTTTATATTCATTGTTAACAAATATGAAATATATTTGACCATTTTGCCCGAGTAAAATTAAATAATAAAATTTATTTCAAACAATTGATTTTTAAATGTTATAAATTGTAGTCAACTAGTCACATTTACATACAACAAAAAAGCAGTAAGATAAAATATTTAAGTTTATGTTTATTTGTATTGCTTAAACGTATGACGTAATGACTGGAGACAGCTTATTCGGCAAGCCTCTTCTTCACAAAACTACTGAAACTGACAGTCGTTCAGGGCAAAATGTTTTCGTAGGTAATAAAGACGAATAAGAAGACCATCATTGTACAGACTCCTCTGGATTTATTGAAGCCTTTGTTCCAATGAAAACTGAAGAATTGACACAAAAGCGTTTGTTATCTTAGCAAAATATATCAATTTTAGTACATTAATGTAGAATATTGTACGGTTCGAGTGACAATGCACAGGGATACAATCACGAATGCCGATATGCCTGAGTGATTAAGAACAAAGCATTTGAACGGGAAAAAATCAACAATGCAAACGCCCGTCACAATCTAGCAACCATGCATTATTTTACTTCATGAAAGAAATCAATAATACCTGTTTCCCATTCTTACATGATAATAAAAAGAGAATTGATGAAAACATGTTAAAATACATAGTGCATAAAAGTAATTATTGTCATTTTATAATATCGGATGAAGCAGTTTGCACTTCCTGCAATTAAATAAAAACGAAAACAACTGATAACACATATTCACTATGTAAAATCAACAAGGATAAGTATAGGATTTATGACCTTGGTTTATGTTACTTTATGTAAAATAATGCTCTGTTTTTTAACCATTTCGCTGGTAAAATCTAAGGACAGTTACAAAGTGTTTAGACCTTTACATAAATGTTCTCATTTTGGGTATTTTATTTTTAAATAACGAATTGTAATTTCATGAGTCCGATGAATCGAAACTAAGAAGTGAGGAGAACAGGTCACTGGCAGGTTCATTGAAAGACAAGAGTCATAGTGAACATGCTTTACCGGTTAATACGAATTCAACTATGAAACTCTAAATGTTTTACATGTAAATGTTGAAACTTTTACAAAGAGTGGATTAAAATTTTAATATTTGGATGACATTTATTATACACATTAGCATTTTTGTCGGTTTGCTTTAAAGTCCAAATTTCTCCCAAAACTATGAAACTCTAAATGATTAATATCTAGATGTTTAAAACGTTTACGAAAAGTAGAAAAAATTCATTTTTTTTGATAGTTAGATGCTAGTTTTGAGAAAAAATAGAATTAATTTAAATTCATACATACATAATATACACAAAAGCATTGTTTTATTTTTGATTTATGGTCCAAATATTCTCACACAGCAGACGAAGGACACTGAAAAAAATATGGAACGGTCTGAAAAAGGTTTTATCAAATCAACCGTAGACTTTTAGTGTCGAATTATTTTTTTCAAAAATAGGTTTAGTTATGTCAAAAGTGTTAAGGTGGCACTCCAAGGTAAATTTCAAGTTCCTGCCGGCAATGCCGTACAAGCAGTATGTCTGATAATTATGATACAAAACTACACAACCTTGAAAAAGAAAACATGTATTGTTGAGAACATATATGTCATAACATTGCAAGTTAATAATGCAATTTTCCCATGTTCAACAGTCATTCATTACAAAATGCAATTCAATCCGTTGAATCCCAACATCTACTCTGATCCGAGACCCAAAACAACACATTTTGTCCATCCATCTGGCAAAACATACCTAAAAATAAACGGACTACATCCACATCGATCTGCTTTTGCAACTTCGTAAACATGCAAAATATCACAAAGAAACAGGTTTCGAACCTTGTAGATTTTTTGCTAATGCTTTGTACCTCCTGTAAGCAACTTGTTTAAAAGCAAAGTTTACAAATGTTGCGGCCTTGGCATCTATAATCAACAGCATGTGATTTCTGGTCATGTTTTCGAATTTGCAATTGATCATGTTTGATGTCACGAAAACGAAGTTCATGCTTTAAATGCATATTAAAGACAACCAGTCATTTAAATCCAGAATAGTCAATGTATCCAAAAATTCCTCCCTGGCCATTCGCATATGAGGCTTCAATAACTCTGGTGTGCTACCTAAAAAGATCAATTATACACTTTTGATTAAATGAAAAATAAGATCGCAGCGATGGCTTATAAGTTGATATGTTTGAAACAATCATAGACTAGAAGTATTGATTTTTCCGAATGAACAGCGTAAATCTTCTCTTATATATGATATACATGTACATTTTTAAGGTTCTTTAAATACTTAACTTAATATTGGTTTGTATATATGTGAAGTCTTTAAGCTAATATTTTGATTAATATTTTGGGGACCAAAACCTAGATAGTGGTATCATATATCAGTGCTAATAAAAATTCTATTGCCCCGTGAGCTCATTATTTCAGCAGCTTATCGGGTGTTACTCTTATATACTTAAATGTTATTAAACAATTAATCATAATTATCAATAAAATAATTGTGACTTTTGTTATTTACCGCTAAATTCATTCAAAGTGCTATAATTTGTTCACAATCCAGCGGCGTACCTACCGATAAGCCAATACGCACGGGCGTATAAAAAGAACAGAGTAAAAAAAAATGATATCAATTATTTGGGAATAGATCAATCAACATATTTGTAGCTGCTAATTGATTCTATAGGTATGCGTAGGATGTTACCTTATTCGAATATGTGTTACCTATTTGTATCATGTGTATACACAAACAATCAATCAAAGGTTATGAGAAAAGGGAGTAAGCACATATGAGAAAATAAATACAGGGCTTGGTATATCAATGGGATGCAGTTTTAGAGAGAATAATTCTATCGTTGTTTCGGTCTGGAATCCGAGTAATCAAAGATTTTAAGAAGGTATGATTTAAAAAATGTAAACTCAAAAACAAAATGTTCGGTCTTTCTACAGAGCCACGGGGTGACGTTCACAATATAAATTTATGATAATTATAAACTTTTTCTTTGGAATTTTCTCTTTTTTCAGATAGAGTTATGCTTTGAATAATCAATGTCATAATGCTAATATACCTCGTCAAAACCCAAATAGATAAAAAAATGTCCAAGTTTTTATAATCATCTTCCCAGCAGAACCAAAATCAGTGAATACAAATATCTTTTTAACATTTATATACAAAATTAAGTCTTGTCTTCAACGTGCCGTTTGTAGCTCAATGGAAGGGAGCTGATCATATGGAATTCCTATTTATATTTAACCTTGAACTTCAGTATAGTATTACTATTATTTCTAAGTTAGCAACCAACATTCATTCATATAAAATTTATTTCAAATTGTGCAGAATTATTTGGGCACTATGAATCAGATTTTCGCAGCGAACTATTACCCACATCTATCATCACAAACCGTACTCAACTTTATAGTTTACAGGACCGTTAAAAGAATATGTACAAAATTACTACTGTCTAATTTTATAGAGTATAGAAATAAATTGCATACATTTGCAAACAATGACATATAGATGTTTTCTCTATTATACAAATACCCACCTATACATATATAACAACGAGAATATATGTATCTTTTTTTGTTATTTTCGCCGACTTTTGATATAATGAGTTGGCCAGTGCTTCTTGTATGTGCGCGACAATGAACTTACTTAAATATTTCGAATGAAAATTGAAAGAGTAGAGTTGAGAAGAAAAACTGAAAGACAATTATAATTTTCTTTAACATTGACATAAAACTCATTCAAAAATATTTTTCAGGGACCTGAATGATCGCGAGATACTAGATAACGCATCGTTACACAAACATATTTAAGCTGTTGTTTTTGTACTATCGTCCGACAGATCATTTTGAAGCGATATTTTCCTTGATTATATCTCATTTTCAGTGATGATGAAACAAAAGAACAATAACAATGTTAAAAGCTTGTTAGAGGAAGGAAAAGAAATCCATCTTGATTACAATATAGACACCAGGCTATTTTTTGTTTTTCTTATAGTAAATATATTTTGAATTATTTAACACAGTGTACACGTTAGACGTCGTGACTTTGTGCAATTTCTCTTACATTCAATACATGTACGTGATGCTATTTTCATAACTTTAGATAAAGACAATATAAGTACAATTTAATGTCATTTCACCGCTTAGATACCCCCAAATCCCTGGTTAAAGCACAGAACTATATTCAACATAAGACTCTGGCGATCCTAAAGACCTGAGTTCGGCATATACTAAAAAGGCAAGGTACGCCCCTGCAAACCAGAAAAGAATTGTGATTTTTGAGTTACTTCCTCGTGTATGTCCGCCATTATATTCCTTCTACATCAACGATGATTACGTATTATCTGACGATATTGTCATATGAAAACATTCTTATTTTCGGAATAACATTGATTGGAGTATTTCGCGTGAATTCGCTTACCAACAAAAGAAAACAATTTTATTGGTAAATCATAACCACTTGCCTCATAAATTGTCAAATTTTAAAGACGGATAAGGTTGATTATGTTTTATTAAGCATACTTAATGCCTCATTTTTGTGTCGCCTGTTGCTAAGTAGCGGCGACATATAGGGATCAATTCTTCGTCCGTCCGTCCGTCTGTTCGTCCGCCCGTCCGCGACAAAATTTGTCCGAAACTACTATTGGCATTTTCCGGCTAACAGATTTTTGTCATAGGCCCTTCAATGATATTTATGTTTTAAAGTATGACCGTACTTCAACTCTTATACCGCTGATTCAATTTCAATGACATGTTCATGACTCAGTAGCTCATGTCATATTTTAGACGAGTTATGGCCCTTGAGTAAAAATGCGTTTTGACCTGTTATTGATTTTTGTATTACCAGCTTCTAGGAAGCTTTTTCCAGACTACTCCCAAGAAACCACTAGAGTAGTTGTATTCAAGCTTTACAGGTTTGACTTATACAAGTTTAGTTTTGCACATCGACAGCATTTCTCGATTCAAAAATTATGTCAGAGATATAGCCTTTAATGATGTTTCTTTTTTAAGTTTGTGTCGACTGCTCCTCTTATACAAATAGTGCATTTTTACAATGCATATGTATATCACTTGCGCAAATACTTGAACATTGATGAAGGATGTCATGCTTGATTATTTTTTTTATTCAGTTATAGCCTTTGAATAGAAAAGTGTTTTGGCCAGTCAATGATTTTTGTGTTGCCGGTGGTTGTCTGCAAATTAAATGAAACTTCAAGTTCTTGCGTTTATAGAATTGATTGGTAGCTCAAGTACTTGCGGAAGCTTTTGCTGAGTTATAGCCCTTGGATAAAAAAACGTGTTCTGGCCTGTTTATGTTTTTTTTGTGTCTACACAGTAGCTGCATCATGCAACTGGTGACATGTGTGATCACTGATCGGTCTTTTTTATATGTCTAATGACATAATTATAAACAAGAAATAGTCAAGATAATAAAAAGTACAAAATTTACGAAAATTTAAAGTTATGTTCAAATCTACCAGACAAAGAATATCTAATGGTAGATTTGATTTACATAACATAACATAACATAACATATTCTTTATTTGGCATAAAATGACAATATATAAATAACACATGGGTTTGTGGGTAACAGTAAAAATATCATCCCGAGAAAAATACTGTTACCCGAGGCGTAGCCGAGGGTAACAGTATTTTTACGAGGGATGATATTTTTACTGTTACTCACAAACCCATGTGTTATTTATTTTATTACCCCGAACAAAAATACTGAGATGATCTGAAATTGTCAACAAAATCTAACTGTAACAAAAATAAACCAAGAGTAACAATAACTAAACTGTCCTTACCTTTTCAGTTTTAAGTGTATTTACTGTATGCCTACTTGAGAAGTTTTCTTTTTTCTTTTATTTTTTAAGCAAATGATGATACCTACAAACATAAACATACAATAAGCTAGGTTTCATTTAGGAAACAAAACACTAACCCATTTACACGGTTATGATCTGTGAAATCTGATCCTTCTGTTTCAAGAATATTCTTAGCACGGTTTTTGACAAAATAACGATGATATCCTAAGTCACCATATCTGTAACGTTTCACTGATTAAAATTTGTTTAAATAATCCTTTGTTACATGTTTAAATCGTCTGCATGTTCCAGTTTGACACATAATTATTTACATTGAAATTATTGCTTCCGTTGAAAACGGATGTTCACTTTTTGACTATTCAACCAAAAGGTATTTTATACGCGAAAAGCACACCAGGGTGCACACAACTAAATTTTATGAGTGTCATAGTGACTCCCGAGGAGAAATTGATGTCCTATCTGGGTTTAACGTTGAAAATAAGAATGAATCGAGAAAAAATGGCGGCCATTTTATTTCATTTTATTTAGGAAATAGACCACGTGACCCGTTAAAAAATACTGTTACCTATGTAACAGTACAAAATTCTCAGTCACGTGGTACACTTGCATTAACAGTAAAAATAACTCCCAGAGGGCTATGGGAAATTAGCATTACGAAAAAAGTGAGGGGTAATAATATACATTTATAGCCAATACAATAAACAATCATGTAATGTAAGAACATGGTATACAATATAAACAACTTAACGAATTTTAATGTTTTACAGAGAAAGTTCTTGTTGCTACAAAATTTGAATAAATTTAAGTTCCTGTTATCTTACAATGGAAGAACATCATTAATAATATAAAGACCTTGACAAAGTTGAAATGTTGTATTTGGCGCTACAAAACTTGAATAAATTTAAGATGCTAACTGTTGTCATTTCTTTCTTAAAATGGAAAATACAAAAACTTGACAAGATACTAACTGTTGTCAGTTTTTTCTTAAGATGAAAAATACAAAAAAAATTGACAACTGAATAAATTTAAGCTAATAATTGTTGTCAACTCTTTCTTTAAATGAGAAATACGAAAAATTTGACAAGTAAAGTAATAACTGTTGTCCATTTTTTTCATGTGAAAAATACAAAAAAATATATGACAAAGTCAAAAATATACTAAATGTTGTCAGTTCTTTCTTTAAATGAAAAATACAAAAAATTTGACAGGTTATTCAACATTTGCGTATTTGTGGTAGACATTAGTTTTTCAAATTTATGAATTGATGGCCAACGACAATAGTATGGTTTTAAATATTTGCGACGTAAACTATAGTATTTGGGGCAAACTAGCAAAAAAATGGAATTCATTTTCTATCACGTTTAAATTGCAATTCGTACATAGTCTGTTTTCTCGCGCTACGTTTTCGTATCGACCCGTTTCTATTGCTAGGTTATGGGATGACAATCTAAATTTTGTAAGTGATATTCAAAATTTGTTTATGTGAACTTTATTAAGATCGTCTTCAGTTTTGAGTGAGCGTTTATAGATGCTGTATGACGATAGTCTACTAGAATTTCTTATATTGCTATACCATTTTTGCTTGTAAATGTCCAATATTCTATTCTTAATTTGTTGAAAATTGATTGTTATATGTTCTTGATTAATCCATATGTTCGACATTCCTATATCATTTAAAATCTGTTTAATTTGGCATGCCCACTTGTTACCACCATAAGAAAGACCGTTTTCTGTATCAAATTTTAAGACATTATACATACGTTTAAGCAGACAGTCATTTTGTAAACTAATTAGTTTTGTCCAATATTTTTACATTATAAATTTACGATGTATTCGCATTGGATGTCTACCGGTTTCGCCATAAATACCATCCAGGTTTGTTGCTTTCTTAACACATAAGACTTTTCTGAGAAATTTACAATGGATCGTTTCAGAACACATTTTCAAGGTGTATATAATTACAAACGTATATTTTTCTTTGTTATTTTGTATTGATAAAATTTTATTCATCTTTCTAATTTTGAAATAAACTCTTTAAACAGTAATATAAAGTTTGAAGTTTATCACACGTATAATGTTAACTTTATGATCGTGACGAAAACAAAAACATTAAACATAGACAATTCAAATCCGGACATTATCCTATCCCCGATTGCTCTCCCTAAGTAAACCTTTTCACTATTTCACAAACACTTCTTTTTTTTTTGCTTTTTTTTCGTTGTTATTGTTTTTGTCATTGTTTTGTCACTCTACCTTTAATTGTTTTCACAAGATTTAAGAAAATACCTTGGTTAATTTTTCTAATTATTCTTCAGACACATTTTTAAAGTAGTCTAAGAACGCTTGAATGCACTTAAAAATAAAAAATCTTTGTCAATATAAGAGCAAGTTCACTGATGCCCTTCATTTGATAAACATAAACAATTATAAATCTTTTGGATAGATCTTGTTTCAAAATATCCTTTCATAATTAGACAACATTCGATGTTAAAGTGATAACGTGGCTTAGAGAGAGGACATTTTAAGCATGACCTTTGACATTTGATTGTATGATAAATTTACCAAATGTCGGAAATTGGTACGTCGATATTTTTATCACAAGACGGCGCGTGCACGCGCCGTCTAGTAGATATGCATTTGTCCGTATAGCAATGGGGAATATATTAGACTTGATTTTGTGCATTTTTTTTTGTTTTAACAAAATCTTTTTTTTTCAAATTTTCTAATAAAAATAGCTTTTCTGGTGTACAACATGTCGCAGAGCTTTAAAGGATTAATATAAACGTTTAACTGAAGTGATAGTGTCATGTTTGAATATCATATTCTTTTTATAATTATCTTATTTTATCTACCTAATAAATAACGTGCCAATAAGCCAATCTATAGTCGATCGTTCTAAAACCCGTTGAGACCCGTCTATAATCTAATGACGGGCAGGGAACAAGAGGTATCACTAAAATATGCAACGGAGATTTTTTTTGGCGCTACGGACACAGCGGAAATATTTTTTGCAAAACAGGCAACACGTGTGTGGCATGTTATTCATTTAAATAATTATCATTTAAGTTACAAAACAGATTAACTGAGGGAAAAAGTACGCTTATTTTAAAACAAATATTTGCGATAGATTATTTTGAAGGATTTTGTGACCGACGATTGTTCTCTTTTGCCTAGATTTTTTATAACATTGTGTGGTCCAATACCTAGATTCTAGGCGAATATGCAATCTTTTGTTTATTCAAGTAGTTTAATCTTTTATAAATACATTGTAAGTAAAACAATACGTAACAAAGAATTGATTATATATATTATATATATATATATATATATATATCAATTTAATCATAACTATTATTTTGATATTACAGACATATTTTCGCTATTTGTAAAATAAAGATAGTTCATCCTCAAAATAATTCGATCATTATGCAATTCACACCAATAATTGGACATATTCTCGGCACATATTGTCTTGAATTTATCATACGTTTACCAATAATTTCAATTCTACTTGTTATCCAATTTATTTTGCTTTGACCAGACGTTTCAATCTTTGTCGCAACAGACAAACATTTCAGAATTTCAGACACATACCAAGAACATGGAGAAAAAGTTAATATGTGCTTCGGATATTCAACTGTAATAGAAAACGATTTTCAACTCTGATTTTGTACATTACCTGTGAATGTTCACATCATTTGGCGGCGTCTTCGATGTGTAGCATCAACATTTAACTTGTACACTGCTTAAGTGAAGACATTTTGTTATCTGTAATATGACATTTGCAAAAAACAATATTATCTATGTTAAGCACTATTGCACCAACAAAAGTCAGGGTTTGTAGATTTTAAAGGTTATAAACATGTTATTAAATTGTGTTGTGAAAGATTGATATAGAGAACATACTTGTTAACAATGTAGAAATCTAGAAGAAAGATGTTTTGAAAATCAATATCTTGTAAGATTTTAATTTGAAAAAAAAATCATTCTTGAAGTTTAGTTACATAGGCCAAAAAATTAGGCACCTATGTATACCAAGTTGCTGAGTAATTGTTTGCAAGTGTAGCTGAAGACATGAAAGGAATCATAAAATATAACTTGTCTAGGTCATTAGTTTACCAATTTACATTAAGACTTACTTTACTGCAACTGGTTATGCAATAGAGTCACAGTTGACTTTCTATATTTAGATATGTGACGTGATCATTAGCTATATATGTTACCTAACCACTAAAGGAATCCGACGCGCTTTAAATGAATACGGAAACAAATCAGGTGCAATTTTGCTTAATATCAGGTACGGCAGCATTTATTTGTTGATGTCGTGTTAGAATAGAAATTATATATCCAAATCGGTGATTTTATCGCTTGATAACATCACTGTTTGGAGTTCGAATGCGAGGATATAACGATTGCATCCGAAAATCACTGTTTGGGATATATTATTTCTTAAATAATCAGGACATAAATTGTTTACATATCTTATCCTAGAATGCGTGCAACCCATTTATTATTTACAGTCCACCAGACATAAACGTAAAACTATCTACATTAAATTATTGTTAACGAGTTTAAGAATCGATAATTTGACGAATGTTAGCTTTTCATTTGAATTATTGCATTTGTGCACGGCTATGTGTTCTAGGTGCGACTGGCTTCTCGGGGAGAATAATTGAATAGTAAAAGCTACATATAAAATCAAGATTGAGACTTCGATTAACTTAACTACATTTTGTTTCTTCACATCGAGCTATTCCTGATACAACTCTTTTGTTCTTTAACGAAAACTAACAGAGCGATACATATGCATGCAAAGGTCGCGCAGTATGAGGTTTAAATGATAACTTGACGGTTTACTTAATCAAAATACTGAAACGCCGTTTTTACGTTTAAAGGGAGAACAAAATATGTAAAAGTAGTAATTTGCAACAAATTTTATGCAATATGGCTGAAAGAGTTATCCGCCTAAACAGTATGTAGAAACTTAGCGCTTATGATATATTTATTATAACTACCATCACCAAAAACTGTGTGGATGGTTTAAATTTTCTCAAAAATCCTAAATAATAGACTAAATTATATGGAAACGATTTAACAAGAAATTAAATATAGTAAACTTGTATCAACTAAAGATAAATCTTAACAACAAAAATGAATATTGCACATATTGAAGATAAACCTGAAACATTAGTCCATGTTAGAATTTGGAAAAAAGATATTAAAAAAAGAGAAATGAGGAACAACTGCACGTACACGTTTTTCATAATACTGTGTCTTTTTTAATTTACTTTTACGATGTTTGATGTTTAAAGTGACACTTTTCATGCAAGCAATTTACAAGTTTCTTTCAGTAACATATTAATTATTTGTTATTTTTATATGAATTAAAATATATATATATATAAACAACTACTTATGCCGCGCTCCTCAATACACATGATCTGTTCCACTGGGAGTTTCTATCCGGTTTCTTTTTGATATTGATGGTTTTCATAAAGTCTTGTTGAAATAAATCTAGAAGTTGCAAATAAATAGCAATATTTCTTGAAATACAGCCAACAGTTGTTGATAAAGAGCACGGAAACGATTATTGCGTTATATGCATACTGCATTGGAATTCAACAAAAATCATAGGTTACTGAAGTTCTTTACTAAAATAAAGTTGAAAATGTAGAATACCTGCTAGAATCACGAACGTATGCGATCTACTATATTCTTGAAAAAGTAAAGAAGCATTCTTTATCATTTTATACATTCTTGTCGGGTTGGACAGGTGTTGGAAGTCAGTTGTTACTAGATACATATATCATGGTTTATTGAAGTATCTTTATCACAAATGACAATCCAGATTCATTAAAGCCTCTACTTTACTTACGTATTCAGGAAATAATAGGTTGTGTTCCCGGCCATTTAGCAATGTCACAATTCTTGCAGTTAAAGAACCATATCAATTAAAACCAGTTACGGACTCCTGGATCTTTTCTCAGAAGGACACTTCGCCACAAATTACCTGTCTAGCTCTATATCTTGTAGTATAACGTTTTGTATAAAGTAAATGTTCCAATAGTTTAAAAACCTGTTTTAGAAACTAAACGGATGATCGAATTTATTTACTTCGAAACATACTTTGTTTCCCTTGTGTTTGACAGCTGCAAAAAAAATGAAAGCATCTGTGCTGCATTTTGACAAAAAAAATTAGAAAGGTTTGGGTAACAAGTATTTGAAATCTTGGAAAACCAACTTTGAATTGAAACTTTTGAGAACCAGTTTTGAAACGATATCGTAGAAATTGAATATTGGTAATAAAAACGAACTATGACATAAAATATTAAGTAACAATGCATTTGTTGAAATAATTTAAATCTATGTGAATATGAGTATTATTGTAACTAAATGAAGCTTAACTTGGAACATGACAGCAAAGAAGTATTTTATTAATAAATACTTTAATGTTTGAATTTGAATTTTATCAAAGCATATCAGTAGGCGTAAGTAATGGAAGTTATCTGTAAAGCTCATTGTGTATAATGCTACAAGTTTAAAGTTAGAAATAAAGCTCTGATTTTTCTGGGATACAGAATAAATAATATACATATAACAAAAGAAAGTAGGAAATTGAAAATGTTTTTAGATTTTCAAATAAGTATTTTTATTCACTTTACATGAATCTGTAGAACTTTCTTTCAATTAATTAAATTAAATATGTAAAATAAAGATAACAAGATATGTCGAATTTGAAACGTCACTTATATAGGAAACGGATCAGTTATTAGAACTACATTATGATATGTTTGTTTGAAGAACTTGGCCTTGAACATCAGTGCTTTTTTATCATAAATTAAATATTTTGCACAACTTAAGGTAGACCATGGGTAATGGGAAGCGGTTCAATTTCAAGAGTGCAGAATTAAAACACCAAGTACTGAATAGCTCAGACGCTCGGCATGATTAAAATTGCAAGTAAAATTTGCTACTTTTCAGCGAAAAGCATATATCGCAATAACAAAATATTGACTTAAATTTTTCCCATGCAGACGTCAAAACGTGCACCACATGATTGCACAGTCCAGTGTCATTAAGTTTAACTCTACCTTTGCTTCACGTTTCGTCGTATACAAACCTGAATTCTTCAATAAAAACGTTTAAAAACGATGTCTTTGGACGTCGCCCTGGCATGACGTTGAACAAAAGGCTTGTAGCCATCGGTATGCTCAACGATGGTTAATAAATTGTGCATGATTGACATACTAGTTTAAAATTTAGAAATCGAGAAGAAAGATGTTTTGAAATTGAATATTCCTTGTAAGATTTTAATTTGTAAATAAAAAAATCATTCTTGAAGTTTAGTTACATAGGTTTGAAAATGTAAACCAAAAAAATTAGGCATCTATGTATCAAGTTCCTGAGTAATTGTTTGCAAGTGTACCTGAAGACATGAAAGGAAACATAAAATATAACGTGTCAAGGTCCTAAGTTTACCAATTTACATAAAGACTTGTAACTGCAACAGGTGCGGCATGAATCTTTAGAAGAAATGCATATGGTTAAAAAATGTGAATTATAATACATTAAGGACAGAAATTGTTTAAATACCTTATCCTAGAATGCGTGCAACTCATTCATTATTTACAGTGCATCAGATATAAACGTAAAACTAACTGCATTTAATTATTATAAATGAGTTTAAGAATCGATCATTTGACGAATTTTAGCTTTTCACTTGAATAATTGCATTTGTGCACGGCTATGAATTTTAGGTGCGACTGGCTTCTCGGGGAGAAAAATTGAATTGTAAAAGTTACAAATAAAATCAAGATTGTGACTTCGATAAACTTAACTAAGTTTTGCTTATGTACATCTAGCTATTTCTGATATAACTATTTTGTTATTTATAGAAAACTAACAGAGCGATACATATACTTGCAAAGGTAGCGCAGTATGAGGTTTAAAATTTTACATGCTTGATAACTTGACGGTAGAAAATTTACTCATGTCTTTCAAACAAATAGTAAGCATTGATAAGTTCACAATTTTAACTTTTACATCATTCAGGCTTATAAATAATTTTTGACTATAGAATAGAATATCATTTTTTTCTCTTTTTAAAACGTGACCTCATAACGGTTATATGTATCATGTTATTTTGATCTAAAATCATATTATTTGTATTCAAGCATTGTTCGAAGTTGATCATATGGCATTTCAACTTAACATTAAACTTTATATTGATAATGTAATGAATTATTTCAATTATCCTAGGATATGCTTTTCAATATGCTCAAACTTATATTGAATTTTTATCTTTTTTAAACTGAAAGGTGTGCACATTAATACAATCATGCAAAGCTCAATGTAAAACACTGAACATAAGTTGTTCTTTGTTAGTTGTAACACTCCACTATCTTCCTGAATTTTTGCAAGGTTTTTACTATTTTTTTAATCATTATTTAACAAGAAAAAATAAATAAATTATAAAAAAAATATAAAAAGTGAGAAAAATCTACTTTTCTTAATATACATCGATGTATTTATAATACAAAATGAGCCGCGTCATGACGAAACCAACATAATGGGTTTGCGACCAGCATGGATCCAGACCAGCCTGCGCATTCGCAGCATGGATCCAGACCAGCCTGCACATCCGCGCAGTCTGGTCAGGATCAATGCTGTTCGCTTACAAACCGTTACAGAGGTAACGCAAATTAAATAGAAAACTAAATAATATATTATGTATGTTCAATTGTAGTTTTTCGAGATACTGATGATAAATGTAATCGGTCTCTTTTAAATTTATAATAAAAATATGTTGAGTACACGTAGAGAAGATTCATTCCAGTTTTAGGTAAACACAGTGTCAGCACATAGTGTCATCACGAGAAAATGACAAGTGTTTTAAGAAATATCAAGTTATTTTCATCAGTACTAGAGAATGCAATTTCGTAAACAAAAAGTGTGCATTCATTAGAGTATTTATATTTAGTCAGAATTCCAAGATTTCAATTAAAAAAATGCAATAATCAAGATGAGAATACTATTATATTTTAAGTAATACCAAATTATAATTGAGTATTTAATCAAAATACTGAAACACCGTATTAACGTTTGAAGGGAGAACAAAATATGTCGTAGTAATTTGTAACAAATTTTATGTAATATGGCTGAAAGAGTTATCCACCTTAACAGTATGTATACACTTATCACTTATAGTATATTTATTATCACTACCATCAACAGAAACTGTGTGAATGGTTTAAATTTATTCAATATTCCTTAATAATAGAATGGAAACGACTTTACAAGGAATTAAATATAATAAGCTTGTATAAACTATATGTTAGATAAAAACACAAAAAAAATGAATATTCAACATATTGAAGGTAAACCTGAAAAATAGGACCATGTTAGAATTTGGAAATATAATAGGGAAATAGGAAAAAAAAAACAGAAATGAAAAACAACTGCACATACAAGTACAAGTTTTTCCTAATTCTGTGTCTTTTTTAAATTTATTTTAATTTATGGTGTTTGATGTTTAAAGTGACACTTTTGATTGAAGCAATTAACAAGTTTCTTTCAGTAACATATTTGTTATTTTTACATGAACTTATTATCATGATCTTTTTGTTTGATGAACATGGCCTTGAGCATCAGTACTTTTTGTTTAGCATGAATACAATATTTTGCACAACTTAAGGTAGACCAAAGGCAATGGGAAGCGGTCAAACTTCAAGAGTGCAGAATAAAATCACCAAATAGTGAGTAGCTCAGACTCTTGGCATGGTTAAAATTGCAAGTATAAATTGCTACTTTATAGCGAAAAGCAGATTTCGCAATAACAAAATATTGACTTAAATTTTTCCCATGCAGACGTCAAAACGTGCATCACATGATTGCAAAGTCCAGTGTCATTAAGTTTAACTCTACCTTTGTTTCACGTTTTGTCGTCTACGAACCTGAATTCTTAAAGAAATAACGTTTTAAAGCGTTGTCTTTAGACGTCGCCTTGGCATGACGATTAACAATAGGCTTATAGCTATCGGTATGCTCAACGATGGCTCAACCATTAACCACGTCACACACCATTTTCAAGTGCATGAGTGGACAATTTACCGTCGTCAGTCCAGGTACAGACAAAAACAGTGTTAAAGATAGACTGTGTTCTGGAATACCAAAACATAAACAATGCAATGTGAAGACAGGTACCTGGTGACATCGTCGCGACTTTATACTGTAGGTTTTTGCCGAGCACTGAACTGTTAAGCCGCTTACATACTACAAAAAGAGTTTTGTTCGGCACCGTAAGTAGCCATCTCAAAGATGCATGATTACGGCCCAGACGTCCATTGGTTTGGGGCGCCGTGTTCATCAATGTATCAAGATTCAATCTGCAGGCAGCTTGCAGAAGACTGCGAATACGGAAGCGAAATGGAGAACGTTTCGACGTATCAAACATTGTACAGCACGATCGGTATGGAGGCGGAAACGTGATGGTATGGGGTGGTATATCATGCACAGGGACTACACAGCTGGTAACAGTCAACGGTTATCTGAATGCTATTGGATACCGTAACGATATCATTGGGCCAGTGGTTTTGCAACTCATCTCATTGTCTACCACAGGGCAAGGCTGACGTCCAGCAGCATTATAACGTCAAACCACACACTGCTCGGGTAGCATGGGCCTTCCTGAGGTAGAACAACGTCCCGGTGCTCAACTGGCCAGCCAGATCCCCGGATTTATCTTCAACAAAGTACCTCTGGAACAATCTTGGCCGCAAGGTACGTCAACTTAATGACTTAAACAACCTGAGGGATCTATAAAGAGCGTTACATGAGGAATGACTACCATTCCATCCCATGGCATTAAACGGCTCATCAACAGCATGAGTAGGCGCTGTTTGGAAGTCATATACAAAGCAGGAGGCCACATCCGCTACTGACACTCCAGAATTTCACTTTCAACCCCTAGATGCCAAAATTACTTTAAAAAAAATGTCTTCTAACAATTGATTAAATTTTGTTCTCGATGAAATGGAAGGAGATAATTTACTGATTCCGATAAAAATGTTTTCTGTTTTTTTTTCTTCAGAGCTTTTATGAAATAGTCCTATCATCTTTGCCTACTGACTTAACTGTTTTTATTGAAAATACATGTATTGTATTGTTAAACAAGAAAAAAAACTATTTTCATGATATCAGAAAATGAATTTATTACATCATAATTGTATACAGAGTATAACATTTTAATAGTAATACTATTATAAATTGATGTAAGATAGCACAAAAAGCAACATTTACAGCGTTACAAAAGCACACTATCAAACTATGATTCTAAATGTCATATTCATTGTTAAATATAGTTCTCGAAATACGTTAAGTTAAAAACATGAAAATTGTTTTATTTTCAAATAACAAGCAATTAATCATTGATCGAATTGTATTTTAGTGTATGTTTTATAATGAAAATTACATATATTAAATAAAATTATCGCAATTTAGAACTACATACTAGTCAATTCAATATATACCATCAATTATGTACAGATTTATAAATATTCAATCATTGCAAATGTATTATTATTATTATTATAACTGCTGTCTAACAAAACATTAAATGAATAAAAAAAATGTTAATTTATTTTACTTTTTTCAATATTTTGTCGGATCTTGTAAAGAAAATTTCACAAATATATGCCATCCCCTATAACTCATTTTTTCAAAGTATCTTACTGAGTTTCTTACGTACAAAAAATAGTATACATGTATTGGTCGAAATGTCTCGCCCACTAGGGGTCGTAAAGGGGTCTATGAGCTGAGGGGTCTACAAGATACCTTGATAACATAAGGGATCCAGAAGTCAAAGTGTCTTACTTGCGTCGTGATTCATAATGATTTACCTTATTAGTAAATATGTTGTAAAATTATATTCTTAGCTATATTTTAGAAACCTATTTTATGGAATGCAGATTTTTTAAATATTCATCTTGAATAACGGCTTCTTTCTTTCGAAACGGATGCCAAGAAATAGTGGTAATTTATCCGTTGTAGTAACTATATAAAAAGTGTATGGTTATAACATACAAATATAAGTAACAACTTAAATAAGAACATGAAATTCTCTTTTACTCCAGATTAATAAAAGGACTGATTAATTGAACGCAAATTCTCAGAAATATGCGCTAAAACATGACGTAATTATTACCTATCCTGTTACAAAACCTTATCGTCAATAATTTTTACCGTGGTAGAACTTTGTCAATAGCTGTTGATAAAGAAATATCGATACGAATTTGATTATATGTTTCGTGTATGCCTAGACGTCCGCGAAATGATGCATATTTGATAGAATAAGTGTAACGAAAAAAAGCAATAATTATGTATCTAGGAAAAATTGAATACAAATTAAAATTGAATGCCTTAAATAAGTTACAATACAAATTTTTGAGCCACGTTGATTGAAATTGAACCTTACTACATATCATATCAATGTAAGCGTCATTTACGTGATGTCCTCAGTGTTTTCAAATTTGGTTTGCTTAGCGAATGTTGTCACCTATTCCAATGATTATAAGCACAAGTCCATCAAAACATATTGTACTAGCCTGAAAAATTAAGCAAAGCTAGATTAAATTACTAGAATAATTTGAAATTTCACATGTTACCTTCGACATTTTTTTCCCAAAAATACGCTACCACTTCGCTCAACTTCATAAATAGGTGCTAAAATTACTAATGGGCTTTTAGCAATTCAATGGGCCCAATATAGATTTGATTTTGGATATTTCAATCTTTAGCAATTGTACTGTATATTATATTAATACAAAAGCAAGAACATCAAATAAGCTTTCATGAGTTATTTAAGGTACGGCCAAATTTTGCCAATGGCTGGTGAAAAAGAAATATCGATACGTATTTAAATATATATATATATATATTTCAGTTCATAAAAGCTCCGCACCTGGCCACCTAATATTATGATAGAATATGCCAAAAAGGTTCAGAAGAAGCAACCCGGAGAGAACAAACCTTCTACCAAAATAAAGTGTTATATCATTATATACTACCATGGACAAATTTCCACCGTCTGTCAAATATCTGTTTAGTACTTTAAGTTAGTAAATATATAGATATGTCTAAATAATTTTAGGATAAAGAGTAAACTGTTTAATTGGTATTTCCGGTCGAATTAAACAGATAACTTGATTGATTGAAACAAAAGTATTAACTAACTTAGAATGTGAATGAATACTAGTATAATTTAATATCGATACAAAGTCAAACCAATTAAGCATAGTAAAGCCCTAGACCCTACATATTGTGTCCCGAAATATTTTAAATCCATTACATCAATATTTAGATATCTAAATGCTTAATTTCAAAGATAGATTGTGGCCAAAGATTTAGGTCCCAAAACATTCCGTTTTACAAAACCTGCCTTGATGGGGTGGTAAATCACATCGCTCAAAGGTCGATTACACACTCGGGGCGGCACAAAACCAAAACCAATTCTACATGGTGGTGAGATTTTGATATAACGTGGGATTAATGTACTCCATAGTCAGTCGCAGTGTTGCGCAAACAATTAAGGTGTCTGTGGCAAAAGTCAAGGTCTTACTATAGGGTCGAAGGTCTCATTACAAATTAAAATAATCATTTGTGAGTACAACTTCTATATACA
Source organism: Ruditapes philippinarum (assembly GCF_026571515.1). Lineage (NCBI taxonomy): Eukaryota > Metazoa > Mollusca > Bivalvia > Venerida > Veneridae > Ruditapes > Ruditapes philippinarum. Next base: position 98,611 of record NW_026866563.1, read on the forward strand.
TAGAGGAATATTAGTATTACTTAGACAAATTAATCCCCATCGTGAGTTGAGTTGTCTTGATCAAATAAAAATATCAAAAATTGTTTCTCAGTGCAGTATCTTGCTTATAAATTCTTTGAAGTATTATGCTAACTGGTCAAGGGACTTTTGTCGAGCTCACTTGCGCTAAGCTTTACAAAGTTGTCAAAATGACTATTCAGTGCTTGTGTATACTTGTGTGCGTCTAACCTCGTCCATCTCATAACATCTTTGCGCATGGAGGAATTTTCAGATAACATGAATTAAGTTTTTTAGGCACAAATGTTCATCATGAGATTTCGTTTCATGTACATTAACCGGATCGCCGGGTCACATGTCAAGGTCACCTAAGATGGTGCACTGTTAATGTTTTGCCTTAGCAATGAAGAGGAGTATATGTTCCGCACATCTCACCTATCTATACATTTTTCTCTTTGATCTAAATCTTATTAAAAAAAGGTTTAATACTCTCAAATTATTATGAAACCATATTCACTAATTTCATATTCTGATGCTTTTTTAATACTTTGTTTCATAATCCCCGCCTCGACTGTGTTTCTATTGCATTTTACAGTGGACTTTATTTCTTTATTTGAGAATCTGGCCAGTCTGATCTCCGTTGTAAATCTTTGTATACATATATCATTATTTCAGTGATCATAATTCATTTTGTGAGTTTGATGGCTATTAATTTTCTCATCCTGTTTATAATGGCAGTGTATAAGGTATTAATAATACCGGTATAGATATACATCTTCGTCATTACCGAGAATCAAATTCTGTTGCGTACACCGTTACTAGTACTTTTTACAGTCACATTGTAATTTTATTCATTGCACAAATTAAGAAACATGGTACAGCGTACCGTGATATCAGTTATCCCTGAGCTCTTGCACTTGAAAAACTAGGGCTGGATTAAAATATGAAATATGTTAAACAAGGCAAAGCGACTTTCACAGAACGCAGACCCGCGACAAATTTAAAATGAAGAAATAAGGCATTAGAAACTTAAATTAAGCCACGGAAATGAAAGTTGCTGGCCAGACGTTGAATGGAATAAAGACGACGCAGGATGAAAATTCCATAAGATATCGTTTGCATTGGAACATATAAGTTATATTTTGTCCCAGCTTTAACGATTCACCAAACTCTCCCGATAAAAATGTGCAGAAATAAATGGGATATTATGGAAAATTCAATTTGTGCGTTAGGGTATCAAAATTTAGTGTTTCATTGTATTTAAAATGATACTGAAATATTCCAGCGTGAATATAGGAATTATTTCTGCAATATGCGACGTGTCATGGTTAGTTTTTTTTTCCTACCTTAACGATATTATGTTACCGAAGTCGACCATTTTTGCTGGTATATTTTTATCGTCGATCTGTTAAACATGCGCTGATATACATTGACATTATAAATCTACTAAATATAGTTAATATAAAATAACTGCCTTATTTTAGATATTATGAAAAATCTGATCCGTATAGCTCAATTGGTAGAGGATTTGACCCATCGGTTTGATTCCCGGACGGTGTAGCTCACTTTCGTTGCGGTTGATCATGCAATCATTTTCACATTTAAGTGCATTGCATGTATAGAAGAAGTAGCAGTTCCAGAAGGTTATAGTAATGGTGAACTTCTTGATGGCTGGCTCAGTAACCATGCAGTTGCAGAACTAAGATCTGGTAAATTCAAAGTGGCTTACGGACGTGATTCGGAGGGTTACGCCAAAAGCACCATAATGCAGTTGTAAATTTTTAATTCGACATTGTCTATCTAAAAATAAATAATTTTGAAATCGCCGAGTAATGAAATTGAAACCGTCTATTTATCACAATGTAATCGTTTATTTGTATTTTTTTCATATAAATTGTCGTTTGAACTTGGGTTTTACGTCGCACAATGTATGTCATAGGGAGACTTTTAAGCTTTACTGGTGGAGGAAGACTTTAGGTGCCCCTTTTTACATTATTCAAGGAGAAAGGGCACCTGAGTAAAGTAAGCTAGCCGGATAGCCTCCTCACATGAAACACTTCAAAGTCCCTCTATTTTTGACGAGGAAAGATAGATCCGTTCAATTCTACAGTATTAATGGACTGCATAATGAGCTATGAAACAATTATACATAATTCTACAAGAAAATAAGCTCAGCATTATCAATTTTAAGAATATTTCAAAACATTGCTTAGTAGTTTAGCTTTACTTGGTAATTGTTAATAGCAAAAATTAGATATTTTATGCTGCGACAATTTCATAAAATAAAAAGATCATTAATTGCCTTGTACCATTACAAAGATTCAGGAGGATGGTCTCCGGATTATTTACCATTATCAAAATTGTAGTACAACTGGCAATATTGCAATGAATAATGAATGTATAGTTAAGAAGCTTGTTGATAATAACACATAATAAAATTGTGTTAAAAATAAAATACAATGATAACACAATTATTTTAATAATTACCTGACAACTAGCTCAGTGAATACTTTTATTATATCATTGCCGTCTCAGTCTATCAAATTTTAGTAAACAAATATTTGAATCACGGAATAAAGCAAACATTATATGTCTAATATAATCAATAATTACTTAGTAAACCAAACTATCTTTGGGAGCAAAGGAGATCTTCCATACGCGAATAATCACTTCCGCTTCTCCTTTATTTCAGTTGATTTTTAACGACACCACTATCACATATGTAGATGTTGATATCCGAGACATCTCAAAACATGTTTCAAGTACTCCAAAGCTCGAACTGAAGCCCCAATTTTCAAAATATTTTATTCTACGTTTTGAGACGCTATTGTACATTTACATTTGAAAACATTGTTAGTGTTGGTTCAATAGTAGTAATGAAATTCTATGTAAATAGAAAAATATCGACATATGCACTTTTATACGATAAATAGCGAATATTTAAATTATACATTTAATGCACTTGTGATACTACTATTTAAATTCCTTTCTCAACTCCAACATATATTTTATTTAAATAAAACGAAAGTCTTATTTGTTTTAGATATCTCATGCTCTTTCATACAAGCAAATTAATCATTGTCAAATAAAACTTCAACACAAATGTTCAACTGGGAAAATATCGATGACTGCAGGATATTGGAACAGCTTATTAATAAATGAACATCTTTTGCAGTGATCATATTACAACCATTGGGATAATTATATTCCTTTCAAAGGCAAAACGGTCTGCGTGTTCAGTAACGAAAGATTCAGTCACAACCAAAATCAATTGACTTTGTTACGCTAAAAGCGTCACGTGACTGAATGATCGATAATGGAGGGGACCGCCTCAAAATATTCTGGAGGGGCCGCCTCAAAATACTAATCTTAATCTTTTTTCAAGGGGCGACTCAAACACATTTATCTACGTTAAATATCCTTTGTGTTTTATATATCCTGTCAAATTCAAAAGGGTTATCATTTTACCTTATAAAACTGAACTAACTGTACGAAATATATTTTCTTCGTGTGTATTTTAAATATGTTTAAACCTTAAACGTAACTATATTAATTTAACTCACTAGTTCTTTATTCTTCAAGTAAAAGGTTTTTACACGGCGACATTAGCAAATGAATCGTTGTTGTAGCTTATGAAATGTGTTTCGCTTGTTTGCTTTTGCCAACGGAATAAACCAAATGATTTAAACATTGACATTTTTTAAATTCAAATTAATCACACACATCTTATGATGATGTCAATGACATATCAGATAATTGATGTGTGAAAACATTTCTATCTCAAAACTTTCCCATTTTCTGATAGACGTTCTGTTTAGACGTTTATAAATAATATGTTTATAAGAGTTATAATTTACTTCATTTATTTACTTAAACTTATAACTACTTGCAATCTGATTAATTCAAAAAGGACATCCAATCAACATTTAGTTTATTGTGTGTTAAAATTCCATTCTTTTAACTATTTCTTACCTATTTGTAGATGCTGATTTTAATTACATACTTTATTAATAAAAAAAAGGTTAAAGTAAAGGTCTTGTTTATTTTAGTGTCACCGCTACTGAAAAAGCCAGTCACTTCTGACTTGAAACACGTTTTGCTTGCATACCCTGTACCTCAAAACTCATACTACTTTGCCAGGCGCCAGGCGGATAGAAATATGTTACCATTTATTTTATAAACCTCGCGGCTCACGAAGCGGCAATTTCGGCACGAGTCCTACCAGAATTCA